>NW_025781158.1:0-38400 GCF_021130785.1 Homalodisca vitripennis | reverse complement strand
AAGTCGTACAGTGACAGATAGCCGGTGTCCTAAACACTCATATCAATACCGCTGTCTATGAATATTCAACAGCTGCTCCTAACTTTGGTGTCACGTCTCGTCACTTCACATGATGGTAGTGTTCACAGTGTTGCACAAGTCGTACAGTGACAGATAGCCGGTGTCCTAAACATTCATATCAATACCGCTGTCCATGTATATTAAACAGCTGCTCCTAACTTTGGTGTCACGTCCTCGTCACTTCACATGATGGTTGTGTTCACAGTGTTGCACAAGTCGTACAGTGACAGGTAGCCGGTGTCCTAAACACTCATATCAATACCGCTGTCCATGAATATTCAACATATGATCCTAACTTTGGTGTCACGTACGTCACTTCACATTATGGTAGTGTTCACAGTGTTGCACAAGTCGTACAATGACAGATAGCCGGTGTCCTAAACCCACATATCTATACCGCTGTCCATGAATATTCAACATATGCTCCTAACTTTGGTGTCACGTCTCGTCACTTTACGTGATGGTAGTGTTCACAGTGTTGCACAAGTCTTACAGTGACAGGTAGCTGCTGTCCTAAACACTCATATCAATACCGCTGTCCATGTATATTAAACAACTGCTCCTAACTTTTGTGTCACGTCTCGTCACTTCACATGATGTTAGTGTTCACAGTGTTGCACAAGTCGTACAGTGACAGGTAGCCGCTGTCCTAAACACTCATATCAATACCGCTGTCCATGAATATTCAACATATGATCCTAACTTTGGTGTCACGTACGTCACTTCACATTATGGTAGTGTTCACAGTGTTGCACAAGTCGTACAGTGACAGATAGCCGGTGTCCTAAACCCTCATATCTATACCGCTGTCCATGAATATTCAACATATGCTCCTAACTTTGGTGTCACGTCCTCGTCACTTCACATGATGGTAGTGTTCACAGTGTTGCACAAGTCGTACAGTGACAGGTAGCCGGTGTTCTAAACATTCATATCAATACCACTGTCCATGTATATTTAACAACTGCTCCTAACTTTGGTGTCACGTCTCGTCACTTCACATGATGGTAGTGTTCACAGTGTTGCACAAGTCGTACAGTAACAGATAGCCGGTGTCCTAAACATTCATATCAATACCGCTGCCCATGTATATTAAACAGATGCTCCATACTTTGGAGTCACGTCTCGTCACTTCACATGATGGTAGTGTTCACAGTGTTGCACAAGTCGTACAGTGACAGATAGTCCGGTGTCCTAAACATTCATATCAATACCGCTGTCCATGTATATTAAACAGATGCTCCATACTTTGGTGTCACGTCTCGTCACTTCACATAATGGTAGTGTTCACAGTGTTGCACAAGTCGTACAGTGACAGATAGCCGGTGTCCTAAACACTCATATCAATACCGCTGTCTATGAATATTCAACAGCTGCTCCTAACTTTGGTGTCACGTACGTCACTTCACATGATGGTAGTGTTCACAGTGTTGCACAAGTCGTACAGTGACAGATAGCCGGTGTCCTAAACATTCATATCAATACCGCTGTCCATGTATATTAAACAGCTGCTCCTAACTTTGGTGGTGTCACGTCTCGTCACTTCACATGATGGTTGTGTTCTTAGTGTTACACAAGTCTTACAGTGACAGGTAGCCGGTGTCCTAAACACTCATATCAATACCGCTGTCCAAGAATATTCAACATATGCTCCTAAATTTGGTGTCACGTACGTCACTTCACATGATGGTAGTGTTTCACAGTGTTGCACAAGTCGTACAGTAACAGATAGCCCGGTGTCCTAAACATTCATATCAATACCGCTGCCCATGTATATTAAACAGATGCTCCATACTTTGGTGTCACGTCCTCGTCACTTCACGTGATGGTAGTGTTCACAGTGTTGCACAAGTCTTACAGTGACAGGTAGCCGCTGTCCTAAACACTCATATCAATACCGCTGTCCATGAATATTCAACATATGATCCTAACTTTGGTGTCACGTACGTCACTTCACATGATGGTAGTGTTCACAGTGTTGCACAAGTCGTACAGTGACAGATAGCCGGTGTCCTAAACCCTCATATCTATACCGCTGTCCATGAATATTCAACATATGCTCCTAAACTTTGGTGTCACGTCCTCGTCACTTCAACATGATGGTAGTGTTCACAGTGTTGCACAAGTCGTACAGTGACAGGTAGCCGGTGTTCTAAACATTCATATCAATACCACTGTCCATGTATTTTTAACAACTGCTCCTAACTTTGGTGTCACGTCTCGTCACTTCACATGATGGTAGTGTTCACAGTGTTGCACAAGTCGTACAGTAACAGATAGCCGGTGTCCTAAACATTCATATCAATACACTGCCCATGTATATTAAACAGATGCTCCATACTTTGGAGTCACGTCTCGTCACTTCACATGATGGTAGTGTTCACAGTGTTGCACAAGTCGTACAGTGACAGATAGCCGGTGTCCTAAACATTCATATCAATACCGCTGTCCATATATATTAAACAGATGCTCCATACTTTGGTGTCACGTCTCGTCACTTCACATAATGGTAGTGTTCACAGTGTTGCACAAGTCGTACAGTGACAGATAGCCGGTGTCCTAAACACTCATATCAATACACCGCTGTCTATGAATATTCAACAGCTGCTCCTAACTTTGGTGTCACGTCTCGTCACTTCACATGATGGTAGTGTTCACAGTGTTGCACAAGTCGTACAGTGACAGATAGCCGGTTTCCTAAACATTCATATCAATACCGCTGTCCATGTATATTAAACAACTGCTCCTAACTTTTGTGTCACGTCTCGTCACTTCACATGATGGTAGTGTTCACAGTGTTGCACAAGTCGTACAGTAACAGATAGCCGGTGTCCCTAAACATTCACATCAATACCGCTGCCCATGTATATTAAACAGATGCTCCATACTTTGGAGTCACGTCTCGTCACTTCACATGATGGTAGTGTTCACAGTGTTGCACAAGTCGTACAGTGACAGATAGCCGGTGTCCTAAACATTCATATCAATACCGCTGTCCATGTATATTAAACAGATGCTCCCATACTTTGGTGTCACGTCTCGTCACTTCACATAATGGTAGTGTTCACAGTGTTGCACAAGTCGTACAGTGACAGATAGCCGGTGTCCTAAACACTCAATATCAATACCGCTGTCTATGAATATTCAAAACAGCTGCCTCCTAACTTTGGTGTCACGTCTCGTCACTTCACATGATGGTAGTGTTCACAGTGTTGCACAAGTCGTACAGTGACAGATAGCCGGTGTCCTAAACATTCATATCAATACCGCTGTCCATGTATATTAAACAGCTGCTCCTAACTTTGGTGTCACGTCTCGTCACTTCACATGATGGTTGTTTCACAGTGTTGCACAAGTCGTAACAGTGACAGGTAGCCGGTGTCCTAAACACTCATATCAAATACCGCTGTCCATGAATATTCAACATATGATCCTAACTTGGTGTCACGTACGTCACTTCACATTATGGTAGTGTTCACAGTGTTGCACAAGTCGTACAATGACAGATAGCCGGTGTCCTAAACCCACATATCTATACCGCTGTCCATGAATATTCAACATATGCTCCTAACTTTGGTGTCACGTCTCGTCACTTTACGTGATGGTAGTGTTCACAAGTGTTGCACAAGTCTTACAGTTACAGGTAGCTGCTGTCCTAAACACTCATATCAATACCGCTGTCCATGTATATTAAACAACTGCTCCTAACTTTTGTGTCACGTCTCGTCACTTCACATGATGTTAGTGTTCACAGTGTTGCACAAGTCGTACAGTGACAGGTAGCCGCTGTCCTAAACACTCATATCAATACCGCTGTCCATGAATATTCAACATATGATCCTAACTTTGGTGTCACGTACGTCACTTTCACATTATGGTAGTGTTCACAGTGTTGCACAAGTCGTACAGTGACAGATAGCCGGTGTCCTAAACCCTCATATCTATACCGCTGTCCATGAATATTCAACATATGCTCCTAACTTTGGTGTCACGTCTCGTCACTTCACATGATGGTAGTGTTCACAGTGTTGCACAAGTCGTACAGTGACAGGTAGCCGGTGTTCTAAACATTCATATCAATACCACTGTCTATGTATATTTAACAACTGCTCCCTAACTTTGGTGTCACGTCTCGTCACTTCACATGATGGTAGTGTTCACAGTGTTGCACAAGTCGTACAGTAACAGATAGCCGGTGTCCTAAACATTCATATCAATACCGCTGCCCATGTATATTAAACAGATGCTCCATACTTTGGAGTCACGTCTCGTCACTTCACATGATGGTAGTGTTCACAGTGTTGCACAAGTCGTACAGTGACAGATAGTCGGTGTCCTAAACATTCATATCAATACCGCTGTCCATGTATATTAAACAGATGCTCCATACTTTGGTGTCACGTCTCGTCACTTCACATAATGGTAGTGTTCACAGTGTTGCACAAGTCGTACAGTGACAGATAGCCGGTGTCCTAAACACTCATATCAATACCGCTGTCTATGAATATTCAACAGCTGCTCCTAACTTTGGTGTCACGTACGTCACTTCACATGATGGTAGTGTTCACAGTGTTGCACAAGTCGTACAGTGACAGATAGCCGGTGTCCTAAACATTCATATCAATACCGCTGTCCATGTATATTAAACAGCTGCTCCTAACTTTGGTTGTCACGTCTCGTCACTTCACATGATGGTTGTGTTCTTAGTGTTTACACAAGTCTTACAGTGACAGGTAGCCGGTGTCCTAAACACTCATATCAATACCGCTGTCCAAGAATATTCAACATATGCTCCTAAATTTGGTGTCACACGATACGTCACTTCACATGATGGTAGTGTTCACAGTGTTGCACAAGTCGTACAGTAACAGATAGCCGGTGTCCTAAACATTCATATCAATACCGCTGGCCCATGTATATTAAACAGATGCTCCATACTTTTGGTGTCACGTCTCGTCACTTCACGTGATGGTAGTGTTCACAGTGTTGCACAAGTCTTACAGTGACAGGTAGCCGCTGTCCTAAACACTCATATCAATACCGCTGTCCATGAATATTCAACATATGATCCTAACTTTGGTGTCACGTACGTCACTTCACATGATGGTATGTTCACAGTGTTGCACAAGTCGTACAGTGACAGATAGCCGGTGTCCTAAACCCTCATATCTATACGCTGTCCATGAATATTCAACATATGCTCCTAACTTTGGTGTCACGTCCTCGTCACTTCACATGATGGTAGTGTTCACAGTGTTGCACAAGTCGTACAGTGACAGGTAGCCGGTGTTCTAAACATTCATATCAATACCACTGTCCATGTATTTTTAACAACTGCTCCTAACTTTGGTGTCACGTCTCGTCACTTCACATGATGGTAGTGTTCACAGTGTTGCACAAGTCGTACAGTAACAGATAGCCGGTGTCCTAAACATTCATATCAAATACCACTGCCCATGTATATTAAACAGATGCTCCATACTTTGGAGTCACGTCCTCGTCACTTCACATGATGGTAGTGTTCACAGTGTTGCACAAGTCGTACAGTGACAGATAGCCGGTGTCCTAAACATTCATATCAATACCGCTGTCCATGTATATTAAACAGCTGCTCCTAACTTTGGTGTCACGTCTCGTCACTTCACATGATGGTTGTGTTCTTAGTGTTACACAAGTCTTACAGTGACAGGTAGCCGGTGTCCTAAACACTCATATCAATAACCCGCTGTCCAAGAATATTCAACATATGCTCCTAAATTTGGTGTCACGTACGTCACTTCACATGATGGTAGTGTTCACAGTGTTGCACAAGTCGTACAGTAACAGATAGCCGGTGTCCTAAACACTCATATCAATACCGCTGCCCATGTATATTAAACAGATGCTCCATACTTTGGTGTCACGTCTCGTCACTTCACGTGATGGTAGTGTTCACAGTGTTGCACAAGTCTTACAGTGACAGGTAGCCGCTGTCCTAAACACTCATATCAATACCGCTGTCCATGAATATTCAACATATGATCCTAACTTTGGTGTCACGTACGTCACTTCACATGATGGTAGTGTTCACAGTGTTGCACAAGTCGTACAGTGACAGATAGCCGGTGTCCTAAACCCTCATATCTATACCGCTGTCCATGAATATTCAACATATGCTCCTAACTTTGGTGTCACGTCTCGTCACTTCACATGATGGTAGTGTTCACAGTGTTGCACAAGTCGTAACAGTGACAGGTAGCCGGTGTTCTAAACATTCATATCAATACCACTGTCCATGTATTTTTAACAACTGCTCCTAACTTTGGTGTCACGTCTCGTCACTTCACATGATGGTAGTGTTCACAGTGTTGCACAAGTCGTACAGTAACAGATAGCCGGTGTCCTAAACATTCATATCAATACCACTGCCCATGTATATTAAACAGATGCTCCATACTTTGGAGTCACGTCTCGTCACTTCACATGATGGTAGTGTTCACAGTGTTGCACAAGTCGTACAGTGACAGATAGCCGGTGTCCTAAACATTCATATCAATACCGCTGTCCATATATATTAAAACAGATGCTCCATACTTTGGTGTCACGTCTCGTCACTTCACATAATGGTAGTGTTCACAGTGTTGCACAAGTCGTACAGTGACAGATAGCCGGTGTCCTAAACACTCATATCAATACCGCTGTCTATGAATATTCAACAGCTGCTCCTAACTTTGGTGTCACGTACGTCACTTCACATAATGGTAGTGTTCACAGTGTTGCACAAGTCGTACAGTAACAGATAGCCGGTGTCCTAAACACTCATATCAATACCGCTGTCCATGAATATTCAACAACTGCTCCTAACTTTGGTGTCACGTCTCGTCACTTCACATGATGGTAGTGTTCACAGTGTTGCACAAGTCGTTACAGTGACAGATAGCCGGTGTCCTAAACACTCATATCAATACCGCTGTCCATGAATATTCAACAACTGCTCCTAACTTTGGTGTCACGTCTCGTCACTTCACATGATGGTAGTGTTCACAGTGTTGCACAAGTCGTACAGTGACAGATAGCCGGTGTCCTAAACATTCATATCAATACCGCTGTCCATGTATATTAAACAGCTGCTCCTAACTTTGGTGTCACGTCTCGTCACTTCACATGATGGTTGTGTTCACAGTGTTACACAAGTCTTACAGTGACAGGTAGCCGGTGTCCTAAACACTCATATCAATACCGCTGTCCATGAATATTCAACAGATTCTCCTAACTTTGGTGTCACGTACGTCACTTCACATGATGGTAGTGTTCACAGTGTTGCACAAGTAGTACAGTGACAGATAGCCGGTGTCCTAAACACTCATATCAATACCGCTGTCCAAGAATATTCAACATATGCTCCTAACTTTGGTGTCACGTACGTCACTTCACATGATGTTAGTGTTCACAGTGTTGCACAAGTCGTACAGTGACAGATAGCCGGTGTCCTAAACACTCATATCAATACCACTGTCCATGAATATTCAACAGCTGCTCCTAACTTTGGTGTCACGTCTCGTCACTTCACATGATGGTAGTGTTCACAGTGTTGCACAAGTCGTACAGTAACTGATAGCCGGTGTCCTAAACACTCATATCAATACCGCTGTCCATGAATATTTAACAGCTGCTCCTAACTTTGGTGTCACCTCTCGTCACCTCACATGATGGTAGTGTTCACAGTGTTGCACAAGTCGTACAGTAACAGATAGCCGGTGTCCTAAACACTCATATCAATACCGCTGTCCATGAATATTCAACAGATGCTCGATACTTTGGTATCACATCTCGTCACTTCACATGATGTAGTGTTCACATTGTTGCACAAGTCGTACAGTAACAGATAGCCGGTGTCCTAAACACTCATATCAATACCGCTGTCCATGAATATTCAACAGATGCTCGATACTTTGGTATCACATCTCGTCACTTCACATGATGTAGTGTTCACATTGTTGCACAAGTCGTACAGTAACAGATAGCCGGTATTCTAAACACTCATATCACTACCGCTGTCTATGAATATTAACCAGATGCTCCATACTTTGGTGTTACGTCTCGTCACTTCAAATGATGGTAGTGTTCACAGTGTTGCACAAGTCGTACAGTGACAGATAGCCGGTGTCCTAAACATTCATATCAATACCACTGTTCATGAATATTCAACAGATGCTCCTAACTTTGCTATCACGTCTCGTCACCTCACCGCCTGTATTTGCTGACGTCATACTATGTAGGCGAAGTCCATTTACCAACTGTTATTATATATGTATATGGCATTAATCGCTGAAGTTGTAGTGTAATGTACACTAAATTTGAAAATATCGAATGATATAGACTAATGCTATATATGTAATCTACTCACAAAAATCCTAAATGTAGCAGATATATCAGTTATATGTTGTTTAACTCTTACTGATTGTAATATTTTCAGCTGTTATGTGTTGTTTCTTTTTTGTACAACAAGTGCCCATCATTGTCGTATCGAAGATCAAAGAATGATTAGGCGGAAGCCAACATACAGCTGGAACCTCATTTCTTCAAAATAAACTTAAACGTAAAAATTTTAATTAATTAATTAATAAACCAATCAGTCAACCATAGGTCATCCAATAATTTAATGTACACGTGCCAATTCAGAAAAATGAAATTACAAGGAAACATAAATTATCAAACACATAAGAGATATCTAACAACCCAATGCAGAGTCAGAGTGTGGTTATAAGAATTTCCTCTACTTTGCACCATTAATAAAAATATAAAATGGCCCATGAAGTTGACACCCGACTTGTTTACTGTAATTATTGACTTATGGATGTTAAAGCGCTCAATTATTATTGGATTATCTTTACCTAGATTGTAGTTATGTGTTGTAGTTATACTTCTCATAATCCTGTTCTACGTGACCTCAGTCGGAGCCGTGATCCATCCTGCCTATTCTGAATATAGCCTACTCCCAAAAAGAATTGGGAGTAAGATTGCATTTTAATCATAAAATAAAGATTTTTGATTTCTCTACAAACAATAAATAAACGCTTACGCAATGGAAACAGCTCAGAAAAGCTTCGTCATCATAACTTATCATCGATTTGTTTATGAGATCAAGACAAAACTGAGGAGTATGTTTGAAAAGTCCTAAAAAATAGACAATCCATATGACAATAAAAATAAATGAACATTGAACCTTTCAAATTGTCATTCGAAAATATCAAAACAAAAGGATATCCTTCAGTAAAAATATAAAGTTAATATTATATATTAAACTACGTTAAGATTAAGAATCGCATACATACTCCAAGTACATGTAACTTAGAAATATAATAATATGATCACTGTATATAATTTCTTGTTAATGTTGAAATAATTTGTTGGTTGTTTTTTCTCATTAATTAATTTTTTATGGCAAATTAACTTTGTGTTCATCCACTTTATCATCGCATTCGTAATTTTAATCCAATTTAAAATCTAATAGTTAATTAAGCTACATTTATTCCCTCTCACAATGTCGACAGTCATTCAAAGAAAATTACTAATTCGTTTCAATATTTTACTTTCAAAATTCCCTTCAACCAATATAGCGCTGAGTGTTAAGAAGATGAGAAAACCAAGTAAGAAGGCTGTGAACAAACAACTCTGATGATAACTACTACTTTACTACTGTTTCCTCCCAACTAATGTTTTCTTCTCTATTTCACTGGACTAGTGAACAGACTTAAAATTGGGCACTGACCCAAAATTTGTTTTGTTTTGTTTATGTGAAAACCAATAGTTGGACACCCAAAGTCCAACTTTGTATTACCCTGTAAGAGCCACAGAGTTTGATAAAAGGGAGGATCAAAGTCTTTTTGATAAAATCTATGTGGCAAAGAGTATATATTTTTGGTAAGACACAACCTGTTCTTCTTTTTCTGACTTTCATGCCCATATAATTTCAACTTCCAGCTGTTTAGCTAAAATTTGACTTTTAAAGAGATAATTTTTTATTAATAAATTTTATAACTTATCACAATTATAAGGATTTCCCATTTTTCAACTTTAATAAATTGCTAATCATATCTAAAAATAATCGACGCAAACATCAACCCACTGAGTGAAGATCTTACTGTAGTACTTACTATAGGACACCAGTTGTGAAAATCTTACTGTAGTACTTACTCTCGGATACCATCGAGTGAAGATCTTACTGTAGTAATTACTATCGGACACCACTGAGTGAAGATCTTACTGTAGTACTTACTATCGGACACCACTGAGTGAAGATCTTACTGTAGTAATTACTATCGAACACCACTGAGTGAAGATCTTACTGTAGTACTTACTATCGGACAGCACGGAGTGAAGATCTTACTGTAGTACTTACTATCGGACACCAATGAGTGAAGGTATTACTGCAGTACTTACTATCGGACACCACTGAGTGAAGATATTACTGTAGTACTTACTATCGGGCACCACTGAGTGAAGATATTACTGTAGTACATACTATCGGACACCACTGAGTGAAGATCTTACTGTAGTACTTACTATCGGACACCGCTGAGTGAAGATCTTACTGTAGTACTTACTATCGGACACCACTGAGTGAAGATCTTACTGTAGTACTTACTATTGGACACCACTGAGTGAAGATCTTACTGTAGTACTTACTATCGGACACCACTGAGTGAAGATCTTACTGTAGTACTTACTATCGGACACCACTGAGTGAAGATCTTGCTGTAGTACATACTATCTGACACATTAATGCTTGAAAGAAGTTTAATTTAATTCTATATTTTTAACTTTACTGAAATATTAATTTCTCAATTCTGACGTTTTGATATTGTACTACAACCCTGTCCCCAACATTATGATTTGTACTTTAATATTATCACTAAATTTATTATAATTAGATATCAAAACCAAAATTACAAGAAAATCACTAACCTCTGTAAATAAAACAAAGGTAGGGAATCCATTTATTTATTTAGCTTAATTATTTGAGTAAAGTCGTGTAAATAAATAATATTACAATATAGGAGGTCAAAATTATGCGACCTCATATAAACTTAATTTTATAGTCCTTATTAAGGGTTAGCGTTCACAATTTTTTCTATATTTGTATCTAAAGTACTTTAAAAGGTCGTCACCATTAATTTAGTACTTTTTCTGAAGTTTGAATATTAATTATGTACTTTTTAATACGTCAAATTTAAATTTCGAATTTGAATATATACATATTATAACTGCTCTGCACAACACCTTTTTGGATTTTAATACAATACTGGTTGTTTTGGAAAATGTATAGTTGGGATAAAATGGTTATATGAATGTATACTTACGAAAATACAATTTATAAAAAGAAGTATTTCCTAAAATCCGTTTCCTATTTCTATTTTCAGTTAAAAACTAGGGTTAGTAATCTTTCAGCTTACTGTATAAATTTTGTTTTGGGTTTTCGTTTGAAGTGTATGGATTATGATAGAAGTAAAAATAAAAAGACTACAGAATTTTATTATAAAATAATATACAACAATATTTATAAAATGTAAACAATTTAACAGTATAAGTTTTATTTATATGGTATATAACATTAGTAATAGTGTTCGTTGTCACCCAAAGTCTAGATAAAACGGTGTATAAAAATATTAAGTTATTGTGTATAATAAATATGAATTCAATATGGGTAACATTTATAAGCAAAAACTAAAATGTTATATGATAACATGTCGATGAATACATCAAATAGGTTAACCAACGAATATTTCCAAAATGAAACATTCTTGTAAAATAAACCGCACCTTCTTACAAAGTCGTGAGAGTTGTAACAACGTAGACGTGGAAATCCTGTATCGATGCACGCTTATAACCCAATAAATAATTAAATTTAAAAATCACGGAAAATAACAGTCTTGTTATTCAGACAGGAAGCTGGTGACGTATTTTAAAATAACAGACAACTTCTGTTTTAACTGAACACCAGCGCCACAGTTTTGAAGGTTGTCCAACTTTAGTGTTTTCATGTAATTGGCGCTCTCTATGACGGTTACAGTTTTGGTACTGCCGCACAATATCAGCTTGGTGTGGTCGCTGGAGAAGTTAACCTGGATACTCCCATTTGTCAGCATCATTACCATCTCCGCCTCTCCTTTTGTCCACTTGAACACCTCCACTATAGGCTTGTCTTCATCTGCCGCCAAGTCAGGTGGATTCCCTTCGTGTGCTTGAATTAGAGATTCTTTCATGTATTTCCCACAGTGTATCAAGATTTTTAACTTCTTGCTCAAGGCAGCAGGAATGCTACTCTTCTGGCAAATAATATCGGAACCATCGGAATGGACGTAGTGAACGTACTGTTCTTTGTTCTGAAGAAGCATTCTCGTCTCGTCGTTGAATATGATGCCGTAGTCTGAACTGCTCAAGGTGTAAGCGAAACCGTAAGAGTTAGAAAAATCCATCCAAGAGTTCACCCAATCTAACGGTTTCAGTGATGAAGCCTCGGACAAAAACTCGCCAAAGTCTGATTCCGGCCATTTCTTGATATTTACCAGGCACTTTGCAATTTTGAAAAAACAACTTTTAGGAAATTCCTTGGAATCAAGTTGATTTGGATCGAATGGATTCGTGGGTATTGCTGCAGTCGCAACTCTACCTTTTCGAATTGTTGACATTCTTCTAGCATTTCCAAAATCAAACTGTGGAGGTTTCGGGGAAATATCTCTTGAAATTAGAAACTCAAAGTTTTTCATCTCGTAAATAGTAGGTCTCAACTTAGGATTCACCTGAAGGCTACTCATAATGAGCGTCCTGTGCAGAGTAATTAATGCGGGAAGATGGACGATATTGGCACCTGATTATGTTTGTTGTAGGTGGTAGTAGTGTTCGGCCCCTGGAATGGTGGTGTGCCCTCCAGCATCGTGTGTAATATGCAGCCCAGAGCCCACACGTCCACCTCGTAACTGTATCCTATTCCGTTAATCACTTCAGGAGCAATATAGTTTGGAGTTCCACATCGAGAAAAGCGTTTCTGACCCTCGTACACTATCGCTATGGCCAAACCGAAGTCACCCAACTTCACTGCAAACTGCTTATCCACAAACAGATTCCCCAGTTTTAGATCTCTGTGCACTATTTTGTTACTGTGCAGGTATTCCACTGCAGAAACTACTTGTATCATGAAGTGCTTTGCCTCACTTGCGGTCAGTGTTTTTAAAGCGTGAATAATATGCACCATAGAGTACCTTGAGCAGTACTCGAGAACTATAATGATGTGACTGCCCAATTCGATATACGTGAGGAACTGTACTATATTTTTGTGACGAAGCCTTCGGTGGATACCTATTTCATTCCAAACAGCATTGCTAATGCCGTGCCTTTGTAGTTTTTCTTTGCTAATAAACTTACCAGCTAATCGTCTTCTCGTCAGACAACATTCTAAAGCGTAAACTTTACTAAAGCTTCCTTTATCAATGTATTCTCCGATGATAAAAGAGCATCCGTTTTCATCCTGAATCTTCATCATCAGTTAGTAGTCACGATATATTTTTGTTAATTTAAGGTTAGAATTGAGTTTTTTTTTAACATTTTTTATGAACGTAAAGTGTTATTAAATTTACATATGGTGTTAAATATATTATAAACCAGCTGTTTCTGGCTAACAAGTCAGGGAAACTATTCAGTTTAGGAGAACCATTTTTATATAAAACTAACTTACTCAATTACACCTAGGACTTCATAGAATAAGTCAGTGTATTTATTTTGCATTTTCTCTAGCCTTGCGTTTACAGTTTACTGTTCTAAACTACTTCTTTCGTTTTTAAATAATATTTATACATACAAATCTTAAGTTTCATCACAAATTAATACAACTAGACAATGAAAAGCAATTGGACGTCACAAACAATCGTGGGCCATACCAAATTATTATAACTAGGTTTACGCTCATTCTTACCGTATGAACAATCGTAGGCCATACCAAGTTATAATAACTATGTTTACGCTCATTCTTATCGTACGATAATCGTGGGCCATTCAAGGTTATCATAATAACTAGGTTTACGCTCATTCTTACCGTACGAACAATCGTGGACCATACCAATTTATCATAACTAGGTTTACGCTCATTCTTACCGTACGATAATCGTGGGCCATACTAAGTTATCATAATAACTAGGTTTTACGCTCATTCTTAGCGTACGAACAATCATGCGTCGTACCAAGTTACCATAACAACATGTATGCCCATTATTTTCGTACGTACAATTGTACGTAATACCAATACCACTAATATAAAAAAGTATCAACATTTTTATAAATTCCAACCGAGTCAGAAAAAGTAATTTTAGTATTCAACTGCCTTTGCGCATTTCTAGATGATGAAGATAACACAGAACAGAGTCTTGAAGGCTACAAGTACAAAATATTTTGCTGTAAAAATTCGTAAACACCTTTTACTATAGCAACAAGCTTTGAAACGTGTGGATATTTTGAAAAAAATGTTGGGCGTGTGTTTCTCATTTCCATTACGTCATTTATGTTGAATGAAAAAAGTTAAAAATTAAATTAATTCTCTTTCCCTAAATATATCGCCATGTTAAAACTTGAAACCACGACATATTAGGGTGGATGACATTAAAAATATTATTGAGAATAATATTTTGTACACATTAAGGATTTCAAAACCTTTAAACATTTTATGTTCATTTTATTATTTGCAGCTTTAACAGGCAGCCAACCTTTTATAGCCTTCCAAAACTTCTTTGTATTAAAAGAAACAAATAATTGCTGGGAAATATTCCTATAATGTTTATTTTTCATTCTACACTTATTCATTGTAGAAATACAGCTCTTTTAAAAATTTTGAAGACCAAAATCAAAAATATACTAACCGGATTGAAGTAGGCTTATAATCATCATACCAAACTTGAAGCTGACGTCTATGAAATTTACTTAAAGTAGGGTACAAAATTTGTTAAGTTCATCATTTGTATAAAAGAATGTAGATAAATTTACCAATAATTGATATTTCGCACATTCATTCTAAGTGGAGTCGTTACGAAACTGATAAATGAGAGGCGTAACTGTTTATAACTTCTTGTGATCGATCGGAAGGCTCCTTTGGATGTTCTATCACGATACTGAATGTTGTTTATTGCCTATCGATCTAACTTAGGGCGAACTCAATTTAACTTTAGCTAGCTCCTAATATTAAGATGAAGTTGCAAGTAGAGTAATCACGGCGAGTAACGCAATACTGGAACTAAAACTGAACTGTTTGATTTAATTTTTGAACCACTTCTCTTAATAGAGCAGTAATACATAACAATATAATCAATCGTAATTTCGAAACGCCTCCGGAAAAATTTAAAGCTTTGAGTGGGTGTTAACTAAATTTGAACAAACTCAATTAAACTTTCTTGTTATAGAATGAAACTAGTAGATCGCAAGCAATCTAAGGTACTTAGTTGGATCCATGCGGGGGAACTAATAGTTTTGTTGCAGTAACATTAGTAACGGTTTCATGAAGTAACAATGACTGGACAAAGATTTTGAAATACTTGTATTTAACGTTATATGTATAATAATAAGTTTTTTATTATTATACATATAATTCGAGTATTTTACGAGTAGTAGTGTGCGAGTAGCTTAGTATACCTATATTATTATTATTATCACACATAACTATAGTATGTAATATATTTTAGTATTCATGTGTAATATTCAGGGGTTAATTTATAAACTTTAGGCAGTTTTCATACTGTGAAATAAAATAATATAAATTTCAATATTGGTTATGATAAGCCGCTACAACATAGTATCAAAGGAGTAATAAAACGTAATGAATGTCTTGGCAACAACTCCAACGAACCTAACTTCATTACTTGTTTTACTTATTTAATTTTTACCTTAAATTATGAATTTTGGACTTCAAAATCAATAGAGTTCTTCTTGGGTGATCTACATTCCAAGTTTTGAGTCTCTAGCACCTTTATATCAAGAGAAAACCCATGGATTTATAGCTTAAAGCTGTATATATATATATATATATAAGTAGGTAGGAATATGGCGGTCCTAGCGCACTTTCGGAGCCAACAGAAAAATCAAGGGAAAATACTGTTTAAAGGACAATAAACGAATCTGTAAGTCACGAATGAAAAATTAACCGAATCTATAGCTGTTTGCTTCTACTTTCTCAAATCAATCTATCGGAAATGTCTGCTACGACGAAAAATCTTCTATTCTACAAAATTGATAGTAACACAGTCTTTATCTTTAATAGTCTTCTTTCCAGTAACAACCAAGTGTAATTTATCATGTTTATTCAATTCTTTAATCTTTTTTTCATCCAAAACAGTCAAAAATCTGTTCGGTAAGTGTACTTTATAATCTTCCAACTCGGCAATTATTGTAAACCCGAATTTATCTTTCATTTTCTCCAGATTCAAAATTTTGTATTTCTTATTTTCTTCTAATTCCATTAATTTTTTATATTCTTTGATCTTTAAATCACCAACCTCATTTAATTCTTTTAGTAGCTCCATTTATATAAGAAAAATTTCTTAACTAAGGTTTGTAAGAGGCAATTTAAATTCTCTATACTACTTTTTTCAATAATTTTAAGTCTTAGTTTACACATTTTTTAAATAATAAATAGAAGAATCTATCACTGTTTCACCAGAAATTGTGCTGATTTCTGTCAAATTCAAGTAAAAAATCATTAATTTTTTAAATTCTAAAATTATTGAAAAAATAGTATAGAGAATTTAAATTGCCTCCTACAAACCTTAGTTAAGAAATTTTCCCTATTTAAATGGAGGGTGAAAAAGTAACATGTCCGTTTTGCAAAAAAGAAATTTTAAAGAAAAAACTATGATCGACATTATGGCTCCAAAATCCATGCCAAAAACAAAGAAATTTACGAGAAAGAACTGAATTTTTTAAGACAATGGGCTAAAGAAAATCAAATTGTCGATCATGAAAAGATGTACAATATAGAAAAATTGCGTGAATTAAAGAAAAACTTTAAGGAAGATAAAAAAGATCTCAATCTATTTAAAGATGAAAAAATTCAATCAATCGCTGAAAAATTGTCCATTGAAACAAACTATAAAACTAAGTCTGAAATGATCGAAGAAATTGATAAAACTCTTAAAGTAAAATCCGAAAATATCATTGATGTAGAAGTTTTATCCTCAATTCACGGTCTTTTCAAGCAATACATTTTAACAAATTTAAACGATAATTCCATGTCAATTTACAAATATCTATCAATTATGAGGCCAGAAATTAAAAGTTTAATAGAAAAATTTCAAGAGAATGTTAAAAATATGAAAGGATATCTCTCTTTGGAATGTGAATATGAACGAACTTTAGTAAACGGTGAACCACAAACTTGCCCAATGTATTTTACTATAAAAGCAGACGAAATATTTGATGTAAACGACTTTATTTCTAAAACAATTTAATAAATTAACACATCGTGAACAAACAAATCATCCAAATAAGGGTTCTGGATGGACATTTAAAAGCTGCAAACAACTAGTTTTGAGCCTTAATAAACACGAAATGATGAACGCAGGATCATATATCGATTTGCCAAAGAAAATCAAAGATAAGAAAGCTTGTATAAATATCAAAAATAAAGATGATTATTGCTTTATTTATTCTATCCGATGCGCTATTGAAAAACCTGAAAGAGACTGCGAAAGATCAAAACAATATGAAAAATTTGTAAATGACGAGATATTTTCAGGTTTTGAGTATCCAATGTCCATAAAAGATATACAATCATTTGAAAAACGAAGTTACAATTCCAAGTACAAATATCCAAAAATGTCTATAAATATCTACAGTTATGATGAGAAACTCAACATTGTTCCGTTACAAATTTCTGAAAAATATGATGCCGAGTTAGAAATCGATTTATTGTATGTTAAACAAGAAGACAAATCTCATTATGTGTTGATAACAGATTTAAATAGATTAGTAAGTTCTCAGTTATCTAAACACGAACATAAAAAATTGCTATGTAGAAGATGTTTAAGCCATTTCTACAAATCTGGAGATTTAACAGATCATTTAGAAATTTGCAAACAACATGAAGTTTGTAAGCCAATTATGCCGTTTCCAGGTCAAACAACTAAATTTACTAATTATCAAAAGAAGTTTAGCCATCCTTACGTTATTTATATGGATTTTGAAAGCATATTAGAGAAGATTCCCACATGCAAAAACAATCCGCAAAAATCGACTACAACCAAGATTCAGAAGCATATTCCTTATGGTTTTACTCTATATTTAGTGTCGAATGTAACAAATCGCATGTACAAACCTATATGTTATAGAGCAAAAAATGAAGACGATTCGCCTAATGTTCCTACACAATTGTTTGAAGAGCTCAATAAAATATCAAAATACATAGCTACAAAATATAATTCTAAGAACAAAAAAACCTATGAAATTGACCGAAGAAGAAGAATTAGCGTACCAAAATTCCAGTCTTTGTCATATTTGTGAATGTGAGGGTTTTGATAATCAAACAAGAAAAAAAGTACGAGATCATTGTCATTTAACAGGTAAATTTAGAGGTTCAGCTCATTTATCTTGTAACTTGAATCTCAAATTTCCTCAAAATATTCCAGTTTTCTGTCACAATATGAGTAACTACGATACTCGTTTGTACATAAAAGAATTGGCTAAACAATATGGAAATGTTGATTTGATCGCAAACACAGATGAAAAATATATAAATTATTCAGTAAATTCAGGATATGGGTATGAGTTTGAAGATGATAAACCAAGAAAGTTCATCAAGTTTTCAAATAGGTAAGAAAGGAGGGTTACTATACTACTTTTCAGCTGACCAAAGATTTATCAAGTTTTTGCAAAATTTCTCTAGAAATTTCTTAAATTTAACTAGGTTTTGCTGAAAATGTTGCATTTTTAATCAAATTTTAGGTGGAAAAATTTCAGCTGACCTCAAATTCTAACATAAATTGATATATTTTAAATCTTTTTACCTAAATATTTACAAACAAACTAAAAATCCTAGTTAAAATTTTTTCTTAATAAATGGCAGCTGAAAATAAAAGCCACGCTGAAAGCAATTCGTATTCTATAACAGAACTCTTAGGAAATAAAATAAAACCAACTAACGAACGATTTGGACTATGGCTTTTAAACGAAAATTTACATAACGATAATCTAATTACAAATATTGGAGATATAAACTATACAGAAAGTGGGCAAAGAATGAGCAAATTTAGAAGAATTACAGAACCTTTTTGCGATAATATTATGATTGTTAAAATAACACATTCTACAGATTTAGAAGGTAAATTATTAAAGAAAGACGCTTGTGGGTCATTTAATAGTTACTTAAGAAGCAAATTTTCTAGATTTCCATTAGCAAAACATGGTGTAAAAGCGAAATTGCCACAATTTTTAGATTCTAATACAATAACAATAAAAGGAGTTAAACAAATTATACATAAAGATGTAAAAGTTATTAGAAATAAGTATAAAAAACCAGTTGCAATTCCATACAAAATAGAACTAGCAGACGTAAAACTATTAATATTATTGGAAGAACTACCAGAAATATTAGAGCAACTAGCTATAGAACATTATTATTTATTAGATTTAGATATAACGCAAGATTTTTCTGGAATTTTTAACAAAGTAGAGATGATTGAATATTTAATAGAAAATTATAATTTTTGTAAACAAGGAGAATATACAAATGGTTCTAAAATTATTGTAGATAACGACAAAACTGTTGGAAAAGATTGTTTAACTTGGTTAAGTTCTAATTCTAGAGTAAAAATATATAATAAATTTATCTGCCAAATGACGAGTCCAGGAATTAATAAGCAATTAGGCAACCATATAGTAAATTTTGCAAATTGTCCTGATAAAAGATTAAAAGAAACATTCTCTTGTGAGTTAGCAACAAATAATGGAATTACGAGATTAGAAGCAACTATTTACAATTATGTAAACGAAAATTTCGAAACCGATAAAGAATTTGATCCGTTAGATGATTGTATAAGTTTATTAAAACAGAATAGAAGATATTTTAAGAATGCTCCATTTTATTCTGTATCCTTATCGAAAATGTGGACAAAATTAACGAATACATTAAAAAACAGTTGCTGTATAGTTTTTAACGATATCTTACAATATGTTTATTGGGGAAATAACAATACAAAAAAACTAACAGGAATACAAATAAAATTACCAACAGATAAGGAAGAAAGAAATAAGTTGATTACATACATAATATCTGCATTTAGCTTTAATCTTTTACCAGTTAACTTGATCTATGTAAAAGAAGACAAAAAAGATAAAACTTTTGTTAAGATAAAACACAAATGTTATATAAAAGAAGGTAACACATATTTTTCTAAGTCTAATACATTATTTTCGACGATTCCAAAAGAGATCAATTTAGAAGAATTAGGACTAATAAACACCAAAAATGTTGTTCCTACTATCTATCGAAAGAGATTCAATATTACAAACAAATTATTTCCAAATACATTTAAGAAAATTAATCCATTAAATTCTATCTTTTTAAAAAGTATTAAAAAAAGAGAACAAGAATTTGAGGAAATAAGTATGGAAACTAGGAAAAGAAACTATCTAGAAAAATTAAAAGAAGAACAGGAAAAATATAAAGATAGTTTGGAAAAAGATAAACAAATTAGAGAAATCGAAAACGAATTAGTTGATCATTTTTCGAAACAATGGAAGGATTTAAGTACTACAGGACGCTATAAAATCTCTGCATTTGTAGTTAATAGAAAGACTAGATTTAGCTATGTTGGAGTTTTAGCAGAAAAAGATGGCAAAATATCTGTTTATTTTGTTAAAGGACTTTTTAAAAATAAGTTTATCGAATTGTACAACAACAAGGAAAATTTAAAGGAAGAAGGATTTATTTTAATCCCATATAATGACTTAAATATTATTTACTATCCAATCGATAAACCAATTATGGAGATAAAGACAGATGGTTTAACTTCTTTTAATGGTAATACTTTTCCTAAAATTGTTACACTAAACACTTTAGATGTTTTTAAAAAATAAGGAAGATATTATTTACAAAGAAGAAGATAGAAAATCAAGTACAAAATCTAAGAATGAATAACATTCTTGGAACCATAAAAGTAAAGGATTGTAAAAGATTAGAAGATTTACAAGAAGGATTAGAAATGGAAATAACTGCTTTGTCTACAATAGTTTATAGGAAAAAAGAAAGACACATTTTAAAATTCGAAAATATACAAGATTGTTATATTTCTAATTATTGGTTAGAAAAAGAAATAAGAGATAGAAAAATTGATCTAAATTACAAGTTAAAAATTAAATTAGATATATTAAGAAAACACTCCAGGCCAACATAAAGAAAGATTTGTATTTGTTGGGTAAAATTAGTCCAAAATGTAAAAAATGTTAAAAAGAATAGAAAGACGTGTTTTAGAATTTTAAATGTTGTCTTAATCCACTACCATACTTAGAACTTCTAAATCTGTATTTATAGAGTCTTCCTTCAGAAATATTTTGTAAATCGTTAGAATCTACATCAATTGTGCTGTTAACAACTTTTTTAATAATCTCTAATATTTTATCTTCGTCTTCTGTATCTAATGTAAAAGAATCTGATTCTGTATTGTTTAAAATATTTACAAAGCTTTTACTATTTTTAAACTGTATTTCTACGAGTTCTGGCTTATATTTTTCATCTAGAAGATTGTATAAACTTGCTCTTAAATTCTTAAAATCTGTCTCGACATTTTGTATTAATTCTAAAATTTTATTATTTTTTTCTTCTTCGATTTTATCTTTTTCGCTTTGTAATAATGTTAGTGCTCTATCCATTTATTAAGAAAAAAATTTGGAACGCGGAACGTGAACGTGGAACGTGGAACGCGGAACGTGAACGTGAACGTGGAACGTAGAACGTGGAACGTGAACGTGGAACGTAACAAGAACGTAACATGAACGTGGAACGTAACAAGAACGTAACATGAACGTAAATTTTGTGTTTTACGTTTAATTTAACGTGATTTTACATGTAAAGGTTTAGGTTTAAAAACACAAAATTTACGTTCATGTTACGTTCTTGTTACGTTCCACGTTCACGTTCCGCGTTCCAAATTTTTTCTTAATAAATGGATAGAGCACTAACATTATTACAAAGCGAAAAAGATAAAATCGAAGAAGAAAAAAATAATAAAATTTTAGAATTAATACAAAATGTCGAGACAGATTTTAAGAATTTAAGAGCAAGTTTATACAATCTTCTAGATGAAAAATATAAGCCAGAACTCGTAGAAATACAGTTTAAAAATAGTAAAAGCTTTGTAAATATTTTAAACAATACAGAATCACATTCTTTTACATTAGATACAGAAGACGAAGATAAAATATTAGAGATTATTAAAAAAGTTGTTAACAGCACAATTGATGTAGATTCTAACGATTTACAAAATATTTCTGGAGGAAGACTCTATAAATACAGATTTAGAAGTTCTAAGTATGGTAGTGGATTAAGACAACATTTAAAATTCTAAACACGTCTTTCTATTCTTTTTAACATTTTTTACATTTTGGACTAATTTTACCCAACAAATACAAATCTTTCTTTATGTTGGCCTGGAGTGTTTCTTAATATATCTAATTTAATTTTTAACTTGTAATTTAGATCAATTTTTCTATCTCTTATTTCTTTTTCTAACCAATAATTAGAAATATAACAATCTTGTATATTTTCGAATTTTAAAATGTGTCTTTCTTTTTTCCTATAAACTATTGTAGACAAAGCAGTTATTTCCATTTCTAATCCTTCTTGTAAATCTTCTAATCTTTTACAATCCTTTACTTTTATGGTTCCAAGAATGTTATTCATTCTTAGATTTTGTACTTGATTTCTATCTTCTTCTTTGTAAATAATATCTTCCTTATTTTTTAAAACATCTAAAGTGTTTAGTGTAACAATTTTAGGAAAAGTATTACCATTAAAAGAAGTTAAACCATCTGTCTTTATCTCCATAATTGGTTTTATCGATTGGATAGTAAATAATATTTAAGTCATTATATGGGATTAAAATAAATCCTTCTTCCTTTAAATTTTCCTTGTTGTTGTACAATTCGATAAACTTATTTTTAAAAAGTCCTTTAACAAAATAAACAGATATTTTGCCATCTTTTTCTGCCAAAACTCCAACATAGCTAAATCTAGTCTTTCTATTAACTACAAATGCAGAGATTTTATAGCGTCCTGTAGTACTTAAATCCTTCCATTGTTTCGAAAAATGATCAACTAATTCGTTTTCGATTTCTCTAATTTGTTTATCTTTTTCCAAACTATCTTTATATTTTTCCTGTTCTTCTTTTAATTTTTCTAGATAGTTTCTTTTCCTAGTTTTCCATACTTATTTCCTCAAATTCTTGTTCTCTTTTTTTAATACTTTTTAAAAAGATAGAATTTAATGGATTAATTTTCTTAAATGTATTTGGAAATAATTTGTTTGTAATATTGAATCTCTTTCGATAGATAGTAGGAACAACATTTTTGGTGTTTATTAGTCCTAATTCTTCTAAATTGATCTCTTTTTGGAATCGTCGAAAATAATGTATTAGACTTAGAAAAATATGTGTTACCTTCTTTTATATAACATTTGTGTTTTATCTTAACAAAAGTTTTATCTTTTTTGTCTTCTTTTACATAGATCAAGTTAACTGGTAAAAGATTAAAGCTAAATGCAGATATTATGTATGTAATCAACTTATTTCTTTCTTCCTTATCTGTTGGTAATTTTATTTGTATTCCTGTTAGTTTTTTTGTATTGTTATTTCCCCAATAAACATATTGTAAGATATCGTTAAAAACTATACAGCAACTGTTTTTTAATGTATTCGTTAATTTTGTCCACATTTTCGATAAGGATACAGAATAAAATGGAGCATTCTTAAAATATCTTCTATTCTGTTTTAATAAACTTATACAATCATCTAACGGATCAAATTCTTTATCGGTTTCGAAATTTTCGTTTACATAATTGTAAATAGTTGCTTCTAATCTCGTAATTCCATTATTTGTTGCTAACTCACAAGAGAATGTTTCTTTTAATCTTTTATCAGGACAATTTGCAAAATTTACTATATGGTTGCCTAATTGCTTATTAATTCCTGGACTCGTCATTTGGCAGATAAATTTATTATATAATTTTTTACTCTAGAATTAGAACTTAACCAAGTTAAACAATCTTTTCCAACAGTTTTGTCGTTATCTACAATAATTTTAGAACCATTTGTATATTCTCCTTGTTTACAAAAATTATAATTTTCTATTAAATATTCAATCATCTCTACTTTGTTAAAAATTCCAGAAAAATCTTGCGTTATATCTAAATCTAATAAATAATAATGTTCTATAGCTAGTTGCTCTAATATTTCTGGTAGTTCTTCCAATAATATTAATAGTTTTACGTCTGCTAGTTCTATTTTGTATGGAATTGCAACTGGTTTTTTTATACTTATTTCTAATAACTTTTACATCTTTATGTATAATTTGTTTAACTCCTTTTATTGTTATTGTATTAGAATCTAAAAATTGTGGCAATTTCGCTTTTACACCATGTTTTGCTAATGGAAATCTAGAAAATTTGCTTCTTAAGTAACTATTAAATGACCCACAAGCGTCTTTCTTTAATAATTTACCTTCTAAATCTGTAGAATGTGTTATTTTAACAATCATAATATTATCGCAAAAAGGTTCTGTAAATTCTTCTAAATTTGCTCATTCTTTGCCCACTTTCTGTATAGTTTATATCTCCAATATTTGTAATTAGATTATCGTTATGTAAATTTTCGTTTAAAAGCCATAGTCCAAATCGTTCGTTAGTTGGTTTTTATTTTATTTCCTAAGAGTTCTGTTATAGAATACGAAATTGCTTTCAGCGTGGCTTTTATTTTCAGCTGCCATTTATTAAGAAAAAATTTTAACTAGGATTTTTAGTTTGTAAATATTTAGGTAAAAAGATTTAAAATATATCAATTTATGTTAGAATTTGAGGTCAGCTGAAATTTTTCCACCTAAATATTTGATTAAAAATGCAACATTTTCAGCAAAACCTAGTTAAATTTAAGAAATTTCTAGAGAAATTTTGCAAAAACTTGATAAATCTTTGGTCAGCTGAAAAGTAGTATAGTAACCCTCCTTTCTTACCTATTTGAAAACTTGATGAACTTTCTTGGTTTATCATCTTCAAACTCATACCCATATCCTGAATTTACTGAATAATTTATATATTTTTCATCTGTGTTTGCGATCAAATCAACATTTCCATATTGTTTAGCCAATTCTTTTATGTACAAACGAGTATCGTAGTTACTCATATTGTGACAGAAAACTGGAATATTTTGAGGAAATTTGAGATTCAAGTTACAAGATAAATGAGCTGAACCTCTAAATTTACCTGTTAAATGACAATGATCTCGTACTTTTTTTCTTGTTTGATTATCAAAACCCTCACATTCACAAATATGACAAAGACTGGAATTTTGGTACGCTAATTCTTCTTCTTCGGTCAATTTCATAGGTTTTTTGTTCTTAGAATTATATTTTGTAGCTATGTATTTTGATATTTTATTGAGCTCTTCAAACAATTGTGTAGGAACATTAGGCGAATCGTCTTCATTTTTTGCTCTATAACATATAGGTTTGTACATGCGATTTGTTACATTCGACACTAAATATAGAGTAAAACCATAAGGAATATGCTTCTGAATCTTGGTTGTAGTCGATTTTTGCGGATTGTTTTTGCATGTGGGAAATCTTCTCTAATATGCTTTCAAAATCCATATAAATAACGTAAGGATGGCTAAACTTCTTTTGATAATTAGTAAATTTAGTTGTTTGACCTGGAAACGGCATAATTGGCTTACAAACTTCATGTTGTTTGCAAATTTCTAAATGATCTGTTAAATCTCCAGATTTGTAGAAATGGCTTAAACATCTTCTACATAACAATTTTTTATGTTCGTGTTTAGATAACTGAGAACTTACTAATCTATTTAAATCTGTTATCAACACATAATGAGATTTGTCTTCTTGTTTAACATACAATAAATCGATTTCTAACTCGGCATCATATTTTTCAGAAATTTGTAACGGAACAATGTTGAGTTTCTCATCATAACTGTAGATATTTATAGACATTTTTGGATATTTGTACTTGGAATTGTAACTTCGTTTTTCAAATGATTGTATATCTTTTATGGACATTGGATACTCAAAACCTGAAAATATCTCGTTATTTACAAATTTTTCATATTGTTTTGATCTTTCGCAGTCTCTTTCAGGTTTTTCAATAGCGCATCGGATAGAATAAATAAAGCAATAATCATCTTTATTTTTGATATTTATACAAGCTTTCTTATCTTTGATTTTCTTTGGCAAATCGATATATGATCCTGCGTTCATCATTTCGTGTTTATTAAGGCTCAAAACTAGTTGTTTTGCAGCTTTTAAATGTCCATCCAGAACCCTTATTTGGATGATTTGTTTGTTCACGATGTGTTAATTTATTAAATTGTTTAGAAATAAAGTCGTTTACATCAAATATTTCGTCTGCTTTTATAGTAAAATACATTGGGCAAGTTTGTGGTTCACCGTTTACTAAAGTTCGTTCATATTCACATTCCAAAGAGAGATATCCTTTCATATTTTTAACATTCTCTTGAAATTTTTTCTATTAAACTTTTAATTTCTGGCCTCATAATTGATAGATATTTGTAAATTGACATGGAATTATCGTTTAAATTTGTTAAAATGTATTGCTTGAAAAGACCGTGAATTGAGGATAAAACTTCTACATCAATGATATTTTCGGATTTTTACTTTAAGAGTTTTATCAATTTCTTCGATCATTTCAGACTTAGTTTTTATAGTTTGTTTCAATGGACAATTTTTTCAGCGATTGATTGAATTTTTTCATCTTTAAATAGATTGAGATCTTTTTTATCTTCCTTAAAGTTTTTCTTTAATTCACGCAATTTTTCTATATTGTACATCTTTTCATGATCGACAATTTGATTTTCTTTAGCCCATTGTCTTAAAAAATTCAGTTCTTTCTCGTAAATTTCTTTGTTTTTGGCATGGATTTTGGAGCCATAATGTCGATCATAGTTTTTTCTTAAAATTTCTTTTTTGCAAAACGGACATGTTACTTTTTCACCCTCCATTTAAATAGGGAAAATTTCTTAACTAAGGTTTGTAGGAGGCAATTTAAATTCTCTATACTATTTTTTCAATAATTTTAGAATTTAAAAAATTAATGATTTTTTACTTGAATTTGACAGAAATCAGCACAATTTCTGGTGAAACAGTGATAGATTCTTCTATTTATTATTTAAAAAATGTGTAAACTAAGACTTAAAATTATTGAAAAAAGTAGTATAGAGAATTTAAATTGCCTCTTACAAACCTTAGTTAAGAAATTTTTCTTATATAAATGGAGCTACTAAAAGAATTAAATGAGGTTGGTGATTTAAAGATCAAAGAATATAAAAAATTAATGGAATTAGAAGAAAATAAGAAATACAAAATTTTGAATCTGGAGAAAATGAAAGATAAATTCGGGTTTACAATAATTGCCGAGTTGGAAGATTATAAAGTACACTTACCGAACAGATTTTTGACTGTTTTGGATGAAAAAAAGATTAAAGAATTGAATAAACATGATAAATTACACTTGGTTGTTACTGGAAAGAAGACTATTAAAGATAAAGACTGTGTTACTATCAATTTTGTAGAAGATTTTTCGTCGTAGCAGACATTTCCGATAGATTGATTTGAGAAAGTAGAAGCAAACAGCTATAGATTCGGTTAATTTTTCATTCGTGACTTACAGATTCGTTTATTGTCCTTTAAACAGTATTTTCCCTTGATTTTCTGTTGGCTCCGAAAGTGCGCTAGGACCGCCATATTCCTACCTACTTATATATATATATATATATATATATATATATATATATATATACTTATCAGGAATTCATATCATTACAGTTAATTTTGTATACTCCAGATTGTTTGTATAATTCTTGTTTCTTATCAATTTGGTTTACTTTGTTTTCAATAAGTTTAAATGTATTATTTCTTGTTTGGTGACTGGTGGAGAATTTTGAATTTTGAAAGGTTTTTCGAACAGCTTTTGTTTAATTTAGTATTGAATGGCACACACATATATTTCTGAATTTCTGTAGTATTAGGATTAGGTAGTATTTTGTTTGCTTTATTGATTTTTTCTTGTTTTCTTCTTAATCATTTTGTCTACAATTTGGGGTTGATATCCATTTTTGACAGCTTGGTATTTTATTATTTTAATTTCTTTAATGAAAATAATATATATATATATATATATCTACATTGTTTTCAATCAACATTGAATCGCAAAAAAGGTTCCGCTCCAACGGACTCGCATCCTTACTCTTTACGATTTACTTATTTTGTATTTTACCGTTTCTGTCACATATGTGTTATAAGCAAACAAACATATCGAAAGGTCAAATACCTGTCTAATCACTGTTAACAAAATTATTCAATTTGTATAACTGGCAATCACCTCATTTATTCAACAAACACTGAATCGCAAAAAAGTCGGTACTCGAACCCGGGTCTTTTGCGGTTGCAAGGTTTTTAGACCTTCAGAAATGTTATATTTGTAGCATAGGCATAAGGTCGCAAAGGCACCCCTGCCCGCTTTCACTGGAGTGGCTGGTACAGAGATAGCTTCCACTTCTTCCATGGAGTCATGGCAGATTAATGCCCAAAATCCTTCCTCATGCGTCTTGACAGGAAACGGCCCCTACCTCTAACTTTCTCAAACCAGAATATCCTATCACTCGGGATGCAGCGCGAAGGTCCTTTTAGGGACTAAGTGCAATTTCTCAGCTTTTTGTCTTAAGAGAACAAAAGAAATCACAATGTATTCAGGAAATTTGTTCTCCATAGGACAAATCTTGGTTTGTAAATTGCTTGATTGTTTAAAATGTTGTAAAATATACTAGACTCCAAATATTTTAAGTATTTGATTAAAATTCCACTGGTACTTCCACTGGTACTAATTCTAAACTAAATCTTTAATGGATAAGTGAGCACGACCACTTTAAAGGTATGCTTGAACAATCTGGGAGCAGCATAAATTTTGTGATTTGATAGGCATCAGCTGTTTTACATACGATATCACATTTTAAAAATATACTGGGTGTCCCAAAATTACAGGACCAAACTTCACCAAATTGTTCAGGAGGTCAAATTGAACGAAAAATGTTATATAATGTATAGTCCTATCTTGCTTCGTTTACCTAAGATCGGCCATTTTGTTTTTTTACATACAATTAATTTTATTTTTAATACGGGTTTACCGATTTTGTTGAAACTTGGCAAAAATATTAAAAACATGAACATAAGTTGTAAAAAAAAATATTTTTTTAAAATCTTATGTGTATTTTCAAAATGGCGGCCATTAAAAAACGGTTGGTTTTCAAGTTATTTAGGTTTTAATATTTTAAATGTTAAATATATTAACATTAATAATAGAAATATACGTTTTCTCGGAACCTAATATTTCAATTAGCCTATAAACATATTTGTAATATTATATCAGACAATTTATCCTTAATATACCGTGAGTATTTAAGTAAATAAGTAAATAGTTACGGGTGTATTTAAGTAAATAAAAATTCTAATCAGAGATATCCTAAGTTGAGAGTTATTTGGGAAACCTAGGTGAATACAATTGATTATTCCAGTTATAGATAATCAAATCTGTTGATTACTAAAGATCCTTAAGGTCTGATTGCAGTCCATATTTTACGTACTCTCTACAACATTCTTCTAGTTGCTTATTGAATAATAAATATCAGAGTAATTTATATTTGTCATTAATTAATAACCTAGCAACCAATGAAATCTAAGGTTGCACACCATACGTTCTTTGGATCAAAACGATGGTGATCCAAATCTAGCAAACTATATAGACTACTGCAATCCAAAATGTTCAATTTCTAACTTCATTAACCTGGATCTGCATTGATTTCAAGACCAGTTCAAGACTAAAAATTATTATAAAAATACAAGTCTAGGTAGATGCAGTTTAAACTTAAATACAACAATTGATATTGTGTACTAGTACAACAGCTGAAACTCACACGTTATAAGATTAATTTAAAAATAGTAGTAAAACACCCTCACAAGTATTACGATATATACTTTGAGATTGTTAAGCAACTGAATAATTAGGTATTACTGATCCTTTCTTTGTTTGAAGTCTATTTTTGACGATGGAAGGATTGTGAAGGAAACAGGATTTTTCCAGACATTTGCCATCGTATTCTGTCTGTAGTTCAGTTTTAATAATTAGTGTTGTGATTAGTTTTTTTTTTTATTAAGTGCATGTTTCAGAGTTAGTGAAGTTGACACACAACATGGTGGATGTGATTCCTGACATGGGCGTGTCACAACGCTCTGGTATGAATTGTTTATTTTAACCTAGTTTGTAATTATGTGTTAGGTTAGTTATTTACCTGAAGAGGAGATAAAATTGCAGATCTCGAAACGTTGTGTTAACGATGGCAATTGAGCTCTATGATGGCTATATGAGGTCTTTCCGCATTGTTATTGCGGTGGCTTCCGGACCACTGAAGTGTGTTAATCAGCTGGAAGCCTCTCTCTATATGCTAATCGACCAATGTATATTTAGTGCGTTAAAAAGGTCTACCAAAAATAGCTTCTGGGATCAAAGATGTATTAAATGCTGGAATTATATTTTTTTGGAACCGTAGGGATTGAGGCAGAACACATAACATAAACATAAACTTGGTGAGTATTTAATAGGCATATTCTTTGTGTAGTTGTGTTCAGAGATCATAGTTGTCTCTGTCACAATGCTATCTTGCATTGAAACACATTATTTTGTCTAAAAAAATACTACAAATGGACGGTCTTCCAGTCTAAATTACACCAAAAAGTAAGTGCAGCTCCTTTAGCTATAATAATTGAAAAGTACTTCATTAGTTGTTTGACTTGTCCCTTTTATTACACAAATAAAATGGTCTAATCTTATTTGTCCACGACGAAATATTGTTTTACTTGTTTTAAGATAATTGAGATTGTTTATATAAAAAACATAAATAATTAGTCCATCTGAAAGATGTACAATGTATTATTTGGTGCATAAACATCAATTTTAGAAAAGACAATTATGCACCCAGCCTAGCATATGGTCCACACTGTTGGTTAATACGATTAGATACATTTTATTTGGCTTTGTCATTAGTTTTGATGGTTACTAGTTTAACTTTTTCAAAAGAGAAAGAGTGCAATTTAAAAATTTTAATGAAATGTAAGAACATTAAGTAAATCTTTCTATTAACGTTATCAAAGTTTAAATATCTTATAAAACTTAGTTGTTCGTGAAATGTAATAAGCATAAGGATATAAGACAGATCACAACCAAAAATCCCTCTTTTTAGCATGAGCAATACAAAAGAAGTGGGAAGGTTTATAGGGGACTTCTTACTATTTTAACAAGGTGTATAAATGACTTTAGCAGAACTTCGCCAAATACGAAAGAATAAATTTCTTTGTGATTATGTGAAGAGAAGTGAAAAAAGCTCTTCGTAAATATAATAATGGATTTTTCATTTGAACACGTGAAAAGTAATGCTAAATATGAGAAAAAGGAGGATTAATGCACGTAATGGACATATTAAAGTATTTATTATCCGATTTCAAATTTATAAATAGAATTAATATTTCCCGATTGTAATAAAAAGTATATTTTGTTAGGTTTGCAGGTAATAGTTTATAAAATGTAGACGACGACTAAGCAGTATGTACATGAGGTAAATATTATTAAGAAAGCGGGGATAGACTATTAAAGTTGCAACGAAGCCGTAAATTGAACTGGGAGTTGAAATTTGGCTGAAATTATAGTATAGAGATGATTGTAGATTTCAACTAAGTTAAAGTTGAAATGTTTACTTTAATAGAGAAAGATTCTCGAATTGTTTATTATTTTGTCTTAAATTTTAATTGATTATTTTATTGGTCGCTTTGTTTTATTTGCAATAAGGTAACCAATACAAATAAAAAAAATAAAATAAAGTTTTCATTCGAAATTTGGTAAATACAAGAGTTAACTAAAAGGTGTATTTAAATGAGGTATCGTTAAGAATGTGGAGCTAGATCCTTATACCGCCCAGTACTGGACATGTACGAAAAGCGTAAATACATTCACAAATGCCTGGACAACTAATGTTGTCTATCTTCAATATTCACAGCCTGCTTGTGAACAATATTTATATTTTCACACAGTTTTGGTTATATATATATATATATATATATATATATATATATATATATATATATTTCATTAATGACTTTCAAGAAAGTTTATTGTAACGTGTGCTATAATACATATACTCTGTCTCAGACAGAGACAAGACTACACAGGTCATTAACACTATTCTTTCTTGTAGAAGGCACAGAAAGTTAGACGGACAGACGGGAAAATTTAACGGAAAGACAGGCCGAGATAGGGGCAACCGAGCGATTGATATTTATCAAGAATACTCCATGGGCTCTCCATAGTAGTGATGGAAGAGAAATATATTTAATTATACAAAAAGAAACTTATGGACCATCCATTGTGTAATAAATTAAGTTATTATTCCAAATAAATATTCAAATTTAATAATTGTTCCCATCTCTTCCTTCATTTTTATTTAATCTTCATTCCCAAATTCTATGCACATCACCTCTATTACATTCTACTAGTAACTATAAAAATCACATTATTACTCATCAAAATTGAAAACAAATTCAAACAATTAAAATACTGTAGCACTTCTATTGAGAAAACTAAATACAATTGGTAAGCATAATAAGTAGGCTAAACATTATTTACCAATCATGAATTTTGCGTCGCTTGTCTTTCATAGTGAGTATCTACCAAGAAGTACTAAATCAACTAACTATAGTTTTCTCTATTATGAGGGGTGAATTCATACTAATTTTATAATTCATAAGCACGCCATATTACTACACAAATCTGTTTGATCAACACAATAAAGATCTTAATTTAATGATAAATATTTATGAGTTCACACGTTGACTACATTACTGCTTCTGTACCCTGCAGTACCAGTGTACCTAATTAGGTATGAATAAACTATGAGGATGTAAATGACAATATAACGTATAAATAACTAATTAACTTAAAACTAATATACTGAGCCATTCTGAAGCCTAGGTTTAGACAAATTAAAAGTTTCTTTAGTAGTAAACATTTAATTGCCTACCTGGAAAATGAAAATGTGTGATGAGTGATGAAGATGCTGCCAGGCCAGCCGTCTGCTAAGTCATATCTGTAAATACATCATCAATATTATACTTAAAAAACCTAAAATATTAATAATACAACGAGACTGCTCCTGTAACCTCTTCTACCATTACATAAAATTTAATTTCCTAGATTTTTGCGTTATAAATTCAGTAATCAAGAAAATGTTTCTAATTAAACAAACAATCTTGTCTTATTATTAATAGATAAAATATTCGTAGAAGTTCGTCATGGAAAGAGCAATATCCACTGAAAATATAAATTACGTAAACTATTATTTTACGTTTGTAAGCAAAACTTTCTAATAAATCAACAGCAACAGCCTCTAAAACAAACGCCGGCAAGGTTTTAGTAAATAATAGCTGAGTATGATAATAATACTTTTTGTATTTCATATCTATACATTCAATTGGAGCAAGAGCAAAATGTGATAATATAGCAACATGGATCATATTAGGCCTATTATTCGCAGTCCATTCACAGAACCGTGACTTCTGATTTCAGAAGCTCAATTCAATCTCAATTTCTCATCGAGTTCGTTACTCAAGCCGAATTCTTAAATTTTTCGCACCCTAACTTTTGCACGAAGTCACTTCTTGTTGACACAATAATGTGACAACAAATAGATAAAAGTGATAAATAAGGTTTGAACACTCTAATTGTACAACAACTGTCGGTAATACACCGATAACCCCCCTACACGCACGCGCTCACACACACACACACACTATCCACCAGTAGTGGTAGTGGTAGTAGTGGTAGTGTATATTGTAGTTAACACTTCCACTGCTGGTCTGTACTATCTGAGACCGAGCAGTAATTTCAGACTCTGACGTCATAATACATCTATCTCAGTCAGCGTGTTACACTATTGTATAAATTACTGTCTATTTATAATACATGTAGTTAAAATAATCTCAAAACATCTATAAATAACATAAATTACTTGAAACTGAGACATAGTTAGCTACCTGAGTAATGTTGTGTATTGAAGAGAAGGTGTAGAGTAAGAAGTCTGTGGATGATACATACACTCTCAAGAAGCACATGCACACGTATATTCACATGCACACGCACTCTCAAGACACATTCACACACACATTCACACGCACATGCACACTCTCAAGCACTCAAGATGGTAGTATGAACACTGGAGTTAATGTTACAATAGGTGACCCAGTATGCCCGCGAGACAGAAGTACCTGAAAAAAACCAGAACACATCTAACATTTAGTAAGTGCTACTAAAGTCCTTTGCTGGGCACTACCTAACTGCAAATTTGACTAAACCTCAAGCATGGTACAGAATGGCTCGATAATTCTGGAATATCTACTTATAACAAGACAAACTCACGACACCGAAGACACCCTTCGTTTCAACATGAAATTCCTTTCTAGATTATTTACGTCGACTGCAGTCATCAATGCTCTTCCAGTAAATGAAAAAGAAAAACTATATATTTATGTTGCCTAGCAAATTTAACAATATAAGTTAAATTTTATTAATAGTAGCTTAAAATTATAGAGACCAACCCCTGAAATAAATGGTAATTACTTGTTGTTTAATTTGTTATGACATTAAAACAAATAATTTGAAGTATTTGTTAAAATGATGTTTATGTTTTTAAAGAGAACGAAAATATTGTATACCGATATCTTGATACAGCTCTCTACAACCTCTAAAAGTATGGCAGGAGCTGCGTAACTATTACACCTGTTTGGTTATTAATGTTTTTATGTTTTTGGATACATGTTATATCAAAAAATTGAGACAAACATCACTTACTTCATAGAATTCCTATTGTCCAAAAAACGTGACAGAATTTTTGTTAGTACATGCATTCCTCCGATCATAATCACTAAAACCCAAAACCACCGTAATTAATTAAAAGACTTATATACGGGGTGTATAATAAGTATCTGGAAAACCTTAATATTTTTTTAAACAATTGCAGATGAAATCCACAAATTTACACAGTATTACACAGCTATTTTGACTGCCTACATTTTTATATAACAACCATACCAAGTTACATTTCACTTGAAATGCTGATTGGCGTCACAGGCATTTTATAATGCAGACGAGGTTTTTAAATAAACTGGGAGGCCATATAGTCATTAGAATAATCCTGGATTCAAGTAGGAGTAATTGGCGGTGAATTTATTCAAATGAACAAAATTTATGTCTAGATGAGATGATTTTGGTATGGAAGTCCAATTTTACTTAATGTTAATTGTAAAAAATGACTACGCTATACAATTTTAATGTCACTGCAATAAAGATATTACTATAACGGGGAGACGATCCGTGGGGGAGATCTTTAATACAAGCCTAGGTCTATATTCATATACGAGTAAAAAATACGAGCTTTATTCGTAAGAAAAATTGACCCGGGGATATTGTCTGGAGCATCTGACCAGCAGCCACCGTTATTGTAACGGGTATATTCGGACCAGCAGCCTTCGTTATTGTAACGGGGATATTGTCTGGAGTTTCGGGCCAGCGGCCATCGTTATTGTAACGGTGATATTATCTGGAGCTTCAGACCAGCGGCCATCGTTATTGTAACGGGGATATTGTTTGGACCTTCAGACCAGCGGCCTTCGTTATTGTAACGGGGATATTTTTTGGAGCTTCGGGACAAGTAGCTACCGTTATTGTAACGGGATATTAAGAATAGAATAAGTTTGATGGCACACAAATATAATATACAGTAACAATAATTCATATTAAAACTGAAAAATAAAGAATGTCACAACCAATTCATAATGGCGTACACCATTGGATATTAATTGTTGAAAACAGAATAGATATGGTAATTAATGATTATATTGCATATCTGTCTCATTTAATTTCTGTTATAAACGTAAAGCGCATGATAAAGCGGCAATATGGCAATTTGAAACCCTACAGCATTTTTTCCAGTTGAATTCTCTTCTTTATCACTTACCAGTAACATATTAGACAGAAAACGTATTAGTTAAGGAAAAATAGCAGTTGTAAATACAAAACAGTGTTTGTGTTGTTTTACAACTGTTTAAAATAATTATAACTTAAAATCAGTTGAATTGTCTCAAAAATTCAATACGTCATAGAAGCTAAATCATGCTGGAATTAATTATTTTTTGATTAGCATTAATACTCTGCCAAAAGAGAAAACCTTAACCTCTTACGATCTATTAGGTGTAATATATCACTAATTTACATAAAATACCAAATCAAGACCCATTGATCACATATTTTACTCTGTAAACTGTGGGTGTATTAAATGCTCTAAGAATTTATTTAGACTATTTAAAAAACGTTTCTAAGAAATACTTAGAGTGATTTTTTCACTCTCTCGCGATGTATTGGATATACATGTAACTTGCTTATTCATAAATATCCTAAGAAGATATAATTTTTATAATAATATTGAGAAAACATGAAACAACCTTATAATACACATGGTTTCTTATTTTATTGCTGACACTATTATGGTCCTTTAGTGTTGATTTTGTTTGGAGGAGAAAATGATTTTGTAAACAAGGTCATTGTGCCTTGCTCTCCAACCTCCCAAGGTTACTCAAGTCTGTCACTTGTGTAATTGAGATTTTGTAACTACTCAGTTAGTAAACTCAAATATCATTACAATTTATTAGGTGATTCAGAGAGGTGGAAATGTCGGTTTTTGAACTTTAATAGGCCTGGTTTTGAATTTTATTGAGTTTGAACTGATAAGCTACAAAACATTCGATATTTCAGGTAGGGGGTGTGTACTCCTGTTGGTTATTTCTATTAAGTATTAGATTGTGATGGAAATAAATCATGTTTCAAACTGATAATCAGTTAACTATCACTGAGCAGTACGAGCGTTCGACTCAGTTTTACAGACTCCTTTCATGAATAGTATCCTGTTTTCAAAAATCTCCTAGAGGCTAAAATGCTATATAAATTGTAGCAAAAATGAAATGTTTGTGTGTTTATTCCTTTATATACTCAGAAACTATTAGACCGATTTTGATGAAAAATTTTGTGTGTTTTCTGTGGAATTCGAGAATGGTTTAGATTCACAATTTGATCCAATTTAAATAGTTTATTTAATTAATTTTTTAATTATAAATTGATGTTGAATGTTGCAGTGTTTTATATTGGATCCGACAGACTGCGCTTAACGGCCACGTAATACAAAGCGAACTGATTACCTAACAGCTGTTAATACTTTCAGTTGTAGTTCATCAAAGAGGCAAAAACATTTTGTTTACATTTTAAAATTTAGAAAATGTTTATTGTAAAGTGCTTTATCAGTAGTGTAATGCAAGTTGCATAGAAGACGTCATTGTCTAATTTTAAATTCAGATTGCACCAATGATCAATAAACTATCTTAATGCAATGAAAATACTAATTAAACGCTATTATGAAAACAACCTCATTGTAACAAATCCGTGAATGTTTGCACATAAGGTAATCGAATTTGGTTACAATCGAAGGTAAATGAAAAGAGCCGAAGAAGACACTTTATGATCGAAATTGGGTTTTCTTTGATACATTTTCTTGAAGGCACACTCCTAAAATAATACTGGAAATATCTTAGACAGAGAATTAATTTTAACAGACCGAATTTTGATTCTTTATAACCTAATTAGTTTACCGAGATTCATCCATATACATTAATTGTTCTGAATAACTTATCAACACCTAGCAAAAACCACGAAATATAGAGGCAGGAATATGATACGTACCTTCATAATGCGCCCAAGAGGCTCACGAAGGAACGACTATCAATTATCTCAGCAATGTTTAGAATGGTGATAGAAAAAGAACAAGTGAATATAGTGTGCTGTTTTTCAACGGGAAATTGCGTGCGAAGCCGCGGGCGCAGTTAGTTAGTAACTGAACAGTAACAAAAACGTTTCAGAAGCTCTGTTTACACAGGTGCCAGATTGG
>NW_025781157.1:0-65554 GCF_021130785.1 Homalodisca vitripennis | reverse complement strand
ACTGTATACCTCAAAGTTTAAAGTTGTCAATAGTCTTGCAACTAAATACGTACGGTAACATAATGTGACATAGTAGTTGAAAACATTATTATATTTTGATTATAATATATATATATAATATATATATATATATATATATAATATAATATATATTCGCAACCCTGTTACTCGTTACTGGCTAATGAAAGTTATATTCGATGTCCTTGGAACTAAATTCTTGGTGAATTAATAACCTAATTGGCACGCGTATTAATATTTTCTCTCGTCAACTTTGTAGCTGCCGATTCTACTGCCGAGAAACACCTCACGCGCCTTGTCCGTAAGTAAAATTTTATATTTTCGTATTATAAATTAGCCACTTCAAGACATCTAATTTTGAATGTAATATAATTTAAAGTTCTAAGTAGTAAAGTAACTTAAATTGGTTGATGTTTTTATTTGGCACATTAATATGGATAATAATTTGGTGATGTCCTTCTGACGAGACCACGTTGCCATGAATCTTAAGTTGTCTCGATAAATGGCTGATACCTTCGTGTTTTGCTTTAGGCGAGTTTAACTTAGAGTCTCTGGAGTTTGATTTTAACTATGAGTACAACTTCGAGTGCTTTCAGCATTCATGTTTTAGACTTCTAGTCTCCTAATGTTCATTTTTTCCGACTAAAGTTGCAATGTCGGGCGAAGATGCTGACGCCCGCGCTTGTGAAGTTAATTTTAAAGTTTTAATAATTATTAAGTTCTAATGCGAAATTCCATACAGTATTGGAACCATTAGGCCCACCTCTACGGTATAATTTAGTTCATTAACATTCTATTTGACAGCAACGTGGCAGTACATTATTTTATTTTTAAAGCAACAGCACCAAGTCAACATAGCGACAGTTTACACCTTGGTAGGAACGAAACATATGACACCATTAGTTTTTTATAGATAAACTACCGCAATTTTAATATGGATAGAGAAAAATACTAGAGTAGCACGATGGAGAATGTGAGGGAAATGCAGGGGAAAATGTGCGAGTAAGAGTGCAAAGAATATAGAAATGTGAAGCGTACATCACTGACCTGAAGTAAGGTGGGAGATCTACACGGTTCGTGGTTCACACGTATGATATTCACCCTATAGTTCACATTCACATTCATGAGGAGATATGTTTATGATCCAGTATTATTGACTTAAATGTTTATACTAAGTCAGTTTATATAAATAGCATAACATTTTTTTGAAAAAAAATCATTTCCAAAATAAATAGTATTGTCGTTTGATTTCGCTGAAAATGTATCCTGTTAAGTTTTAAAAACGTATAAAATTTCTAATTATTTTTTTGAATAATTAAAAATTTATATGTCTAAAAATGCAAAACCCCCTGAAAAATAATTACGAAATTTAAAGAAATCCTGCACCATTACAGAAATAAAATATGACACGAGAGTTAACACGACAACGGAAGATTCTGCTTTTGTTCTAATTTAAGTGGTTTTTCAAGGATTTCCTTTGTTATATATATTGATATATGAGACTTGTAATAGCAAAAATGGAGAACTGAAGTAATAGTGAAGCCATTCATCTCCACAGCTGATGTCTGCGTGGGAGCCCTTTACTGTTCTGGAGAGAACGAATTGATGTTTTAGTTTTAAGAGGAGTGTGAATCAACTGGCATATATATATACAGGGTTTTTCATAAATGAATGGTACAATTTAAACATAAAATAAAAAGAGAACCGTACGAAGTACATTAAAAATATTTATTTCATTAGAATCCTCGTTAAAAACAATTTTATACTGATACATTTAGTACATTTCAATGTGTCCACCACCGATAGCTCTGCAGACATCTAATCTATGGTCGATCTCGGCCCATACACTGTGCAGCATGTCTCTTGTAACCGATGATACTGCCTCATAAATCCTTTCCTTTAAATGAGCTAAATCACGGATCTTCTGAGAATAAACAATGTTTTTCACGTATCCCCACAAAAAAAAATCGCATGGAATCAAATCCGGGCTTCTAGGAGGCCATGCTATTGGGCCACCTCGACCTATCCATCTTTGTCCAAACTTGTCATTCAAAGCATCACGAACAAAGTCCTTATAATGGGGTGGCGCACCATCTTGTTGAAAATACACCATATTGACATTATAAAACTAGTCAATTTGATGAAAACAAAAATTCTCTAGCATGTCCAGATACACATTACCATTAAGACTTTTCTCGGCAAAGAAAAAAGGACCAGTTACTTTGTTTTTAGTCAGTCCACACCAGACGTTTACTTTTGGTGTGTCTCGGATTATTTCTATGATCTCATGAGGATGTTCAGAACCCCAAATTCGAACGTTGTGTCTATTAACACACCCGTTAACATGAAAAGTTGCCTCATCTGTAAACATAACATCATTTAAAAATGATTCATTTTCTTCAATCTGATTTAATATGTAAGTTGCATACTCCACACGTTTATTTTTATCATTCGGTTTGATCCCATGCAACAGTTGAACTTTATAGGCATGAAAATGCAGCCTTTTATGCAAAATTTTATGCAGAGTTGTCACTGGGATTCCAAGCTCCAGACTCCGACGTGGAAGAGATTTTTGTGGATATCTAAGACAAGATTCTCTAACGTTTTGAATTGTTACCTCTGATACAGTCGGTCTCCCAGAAGACTTCCGTTTTTGTACCGATCCAGTTTCTTCGAATTGTTTACTCCAACGCCTAATGTTTCTATGAGGTGGATCTTTGTTAAATAATCTTCTAAAAGCCCTTTGCACTAAAACAGAAGACCTTAATTCACTAAACAATAGCACACACTTGGCTTTTTCTTGATCAGAAAACATGTTTCTAGATCAGAATCAAATGTTTGAAGTTATTGCACAATTTAACCAACAACAATGAAACAGCTGTTTTCTAACACAGAGCAATAAAACTAATTGAGCTGAAGAATTCAGAGGTGCCAACCATATTTTTCTACCTTGCATAGCAAATTGTTTCTAAGCATTCATATTTCACACTACACTGCAATTAAAATGTCTCTCTCGGACATAGTCGGAAGAAATAAATACCTTTTATTAAATAAAAGATTTTCGGTAAGTGAGACAATTTCAAAAGAGTAGATTCTGTATTCAAAATGCAAATTTTATTTAGTATACTTCTATAGTAATATAGTAAAACAATTCCTTTTCTTATTCTGAAATCGTGGGTATAAATCTTTAAAGTTGAGTAATATATAATATAGTGGCTTAGTGCCATTAGACATTTTAACATTAAACAATGATAGATGTATGATAGGAGTGTTGACGAGACAACTGCATATTTATAACATAGTTTCATTTTCTGAACCAGTGCTATAACATCGAACCATCATTTTATCATTGCTGACGGTATTTTCCGTTGTTTATGATCTGTTTTAACCGGATTGTTTACAAGTTATAGTTGTAATTACATCTAGAATTTCAAATAGAACCTCAAATAAAACATGTTATTTTAAGTTATAGGGAAAGTATTTCAGAGTCTTGAAGCTGGAAAATGAATGTGGCTAACTCGAATAGACTACAGATAGTTCCAATTTCTGATTTGAATTCCATGATACGTGGTGGACAGCTGCTAATTTATTATTTAGGGCAATTGCTACCAAGGGCTGATGTCAGAGACGACAGTACCTTTTTAGTATCTGTAATGTAATATAATAGAACACTATATATCGTTTTTAGGCGTAAATAGAGATATTTAACACAAAGTTCATTTTAGTGTTCAAATAAATGTTATGCAAAATGTTAACACAATCAAACATAGCAGTTTCACTATAGAGAAGAAAAAGATCTATAAATGTGTCATTTTCAGATTAGAATTTCCAATCGAATATCCCTGCATGTTTCAAGGGACTATCCCAGTTGACAGTGCCCGTCTGGAACATCGGCTTTCTACTTAGGGAATACGTTTCCTACTTAAACTTGATTGCTTAGTTTTATGGTTAGAATCTTCAACAAAAATTAGTAGTCAATAATATATTTAATAGTGGAGCCAGCAGACAAAAAGATACTTTCATTGTACTAGGTTCGCAGTATTGCCAATATTATCACAAAATGCAACAGATTACTCATGCTCGTGGTTAAGAATTGTGGCTATGACAATTAAAAAATTATAACCAAAAACAGTAATTTAGCGCTGTGAACGGCGCAACCATTAATTAACTTAACCACATTGGCTTTTGGTGTTGTTGTTACACACAACTTTATCTGTTTAATCTTTACTGTATATCTTATAGTTTCCAAAATCCCTTCAGTGTGCGTAAATATTGGAAAATACTGTATACCCAGAGCCCCGCTCTGAACCAGCCTCTCTAATCAAAGCAGAGAGGGGTGGCAAGTTCCTTTTACATTTAAGAAGCAACATTATCTCCTACATTCATCTCCCGAAGTAGACTAGAACTATCGATCCACCCTTGCACTCCAATATCTCAACATCTGCGGTTTGAGATATGCCACTCCAGGACATCCATAGGGTTGCCTAGTGTTTTTTGCCGTACAGTGTAGGTTGAACTAGAAAGTGTAGACCAACCACAGAGCATATCATAGTTAAACAAAGGTGACGGTATGGGGGCAAGTATTTTATAAACCAGATGTTTTATTTGCAAGTATTAAAACTTGTTCTGAACATTATTATGAAAAGTAATGATAATCAAATTGTATAGACATCAGGCAGAAGACACCATACCTAAACAGAAAAAGTCTAAAGTGGATTACTATACCTGGAAGGAGGATTTGTATCCTTTAGCTAATTCTAGTAATATAGAACAATTCACAGTCATGCAAAACCCATCAAACTTCTCAAGTGTGTCTCTATTGACAACAGTGCTTAGAAGGGATGTTGTATACTTGGAACAGCAGTGCCGCAACACGTGGCGTAACTATGTCAATCAAAAGTTATAGTGTTGATATTTCATTGTAACAAATCACCGAAGTGCCTCTGATTAGTTTTACTACTACTATTCTAACTAGCATGTATCGGTGTAACTCTTAAATTAGAATTTGGTTATTGAAGTTATCATTATTTCGTGAACTTTAGCCACTCAGAATATTATAAAGTAATTTAAACTTGAACAAGAAACACTGTATTCAACCAGAATATACTTTGTTACTATAGAAATGCCAAGTTTTCATCTTTAATTACTATTGCTGGCCGCATTGAAGGAAGTCTCAGACAAACCACTCTAATGACTTTCTTTTGTCTTGACTTTCTTTTACAATACAGAAGCTAATCTTGTTGAATAATGTGCGTTATATGGTAAATATGTACGATGTGTAATAAATATGATTAAATTTAGTCTCATTTAATTTATTATAACTTAAGTGGATTCCAATTTTTTGAAAATGATTGGTTTTGGATATATTAAGTTGAATGAATGTATAAAGACCATACAAAAAGCAAAAATAAATTCCCTACTGCGTTGACTGATATATACATATCATCGTATTAGTATATCGATTATAAAACTAAACCGAGCAAAGATGGACTATGTTATAAATTAATGTATTATTTTATTTCGATTGAGTTGTAAGAATTTTGGATTTTAAAAATTAAGCAAACCTACACCTTAACATGAGTTAGCAATCGGCCCGCGCATCTGAAGCTCCGTTTAAAACATATTTAAAACTGCATTATAAAAAGGAACTCTTAAATTTTAGTGTCACGATGCTAATATATTGTTGAAAATCCTCTCTATTTCAGTGCAGACTTTCGTCGGTTATGACGAAGTAATCCATTCCATCATAACAACCCATTTTGTCTCACTGCTCAGTGCCAAAACTACAGGTTAGTTCCATTGTATTGGAAGTTATCTCACAACATTTTAAAGTTCCATAATCCTCTTTTAGATTAATGGTCATAACAACTTCTATCATATATTCCTAAAACCAGGCCCAAATGTTCTTAGCCTTCTACAGACCAATCTAATCTGGACGGTAAATGCCCGATAGAAAAACTCCTCACACGACACAACTTTCCTTTCGTATTGTTCCATCAGACCTCGAAATTAAAAACCTCTAAGCCTTTTTAACTTTTAAAAAGACGTGATCATTGAGGGGACTTTTTGATTTCGATTTCCGCTACGCTTTATTAAAAAGATTACCTTCCATTACTATCACTGGACAGCAAAATTTTACAGAATTATTTCATCAATCAGAAGCGTTCAGAAACGATCTGCCATCATAACCTTTCTCTTTACAAGGCACTGAAGCTCTTCCTCACTTAAACCTATATGCATAATAATGCATGACCTGATAAAGACATAATTTTGTATACTAAATATATTTCGCTTTGTGTACTGAAATTATTCTCCATTATATCGCTACTCATATTTATTACTTCTCACCTAAAAAAAGATAGAGATTTGTAAAATTTATAATTAGTAAAATTCATGCGTTATATGTATCATAATTTCCGGAATTTCATACGGTTAAAAATTTTGTTTATAAACTAGTTTTGTATTGGGATCAACCCAATATTGTTATCTAAAGATGGATATTGTTAGTATGATACTGGTTTAGTAGTATACACAGATTTCCTTCGCGTTTTCAGTACTCATATCTTCGTTCTTTATCAACCGACACATCGCTTTGTCGGTAAGGATATCGCGATATTCTCCTGTGCTATAAAATATATGCCATAAACACTTTTTATGTATGCATGTTTTTTTACTTAATTTTCATTCTTACGGTATTGTTACAATTCATCCTATAATTACACCCTTGAAGGAAAAATGTAACCATTGGAAAAACATCAGTTTCACAATAGCAATATAAATTTATTCGTACGAACTTTATGAGGGCGTAGAAGTTGTGTAACACTGTAAATGTAATTGAATGGAGATCCTGCATAATACCACTTTCAAAACATTTGAAGGGGACTTATATAGATCATTAGATTTATGTGTTTTAGAATCGATCATCTACTCTTATGAAATTAGATGGCTTTAAATAGTACTTAATTCTTTTTCTAGCTCATATTTCTTTTTTAAAGTCTGGAGTAAACAAAATATAACTGTACATTCACTTTATGGGTAGAATTTCAATATTAAATGTTTTAGGTTTAGCAAAGTCTCTAGCGAAAGATATTAAAAGTCAAAACTGTAATACTATGAATAGAATTCAACATTTTAGGAGGACCTAAAATATCAATTCCAATCCTTGTTTTAAGATCAACCCTTTTCACAAAAACAACAGATATCTTAGTGTATAGTGTATTTTCAGGAGCGTATTCATATTTGTCTTTATTTATTTAACTGCTAGAGCGTAAAATAGAACAGTAAGATTCATGTTACACTTATTAGACGTCGTTTCAGTTCATTTTGAATTATTCTTCATTTCATGTCTTCTCTCAAAATTTAAAAGTACGTAAATTTACTCAAAACGTTGGTGACAATGAACCAGTTATTACGCCAACATTCTAGCACTATAGTTGTGGCTGTGGCTCCCATTGCCGATGACACTCACCCCCATAATCACTTCAGTTGACTGAGATCCGAGCTAGTGCATGTAATGTATTTGTATCTGTTCGTAATATTTATACAAATTTAGTGATCAAAACTCAAGTGGTAACAAGACAAATGTGATAATGTGTAACAATAAACTATCGTAATTAGATAACACAGCTTGCTTTGTTTTATTATTGAATATCGAACTTTGATTGATAATGTTGTGTAAGTTGATTGATATTGTTAGCCAGATAAAGAGGTTTGCCTGAAAAATTGTTTGACGGCGTAAACAGTTTATATAGTGGCTAGTCTTTGTCCATTACCGACTGACACACGCGTTGTTTGTAACGGTAACGTAATATCCCAGAGTATAAAGTTAAACACAGCAGTTTGTTTATTCCACAAGTCAATGCTGAATGTTGTTTACGAAACGTTTACTAAAGAGTAGTCCTAGAAATCCATGAAATCTATTCATATGCTGAAAGTCTGTTAGATAAACAAATTTATTCTTAGCAAGGTTTAGAATAATTTTTAATCACTAACACTTTTTGGTAAATTTTAACTGGATAACCTATTTTTATGTACAAATTGTGACCACTGTTGCACCACGTTTAGGCAGCACGTTGTCATAAACTGTATTTTGGAGTGGAAGTTTTGAGAAGGCAGCTAATAGCGGGACTAGCAATTCCTGTCAAGGATTGGATGATCAGGGACTTTCCAGATCTGATGAGATATCCTAATTGGCACAATATTTTTGAAGGTATAAGACTTGGTTTAAACCAGGTTAGTTTTCTCCGAAACAATCTGAGTTTCTTCTTCCCCAGAGAACCCCAAGAACGATGAATAAAAATACTAATTTAATTACAAAAATTATATAAGGGGGTTCTTTTGTTTCTATGTCCCATTCCCATTTGGAGAGACTTACCCAGGTTGGAGGGACTTATAATAGTAAGCAAGATTGGAGGCACTTTTAGCAGTAAACCCGATTTAAGGCACTTATAGTAGTAAACCCGATTGGAGGCACTTAAAGTAGTAAACCCGATTTGAGGGACTGATAGTAGTAAGCCATATTGGAGGGACATGGTAGTAAGCCAGATTGGAGGCACTTATGGTAGTAAGCCAGATTGGAGGCACTTAAAGTAGTAAACCCGATTGGAGGCACTTAAAGTAGTAAACCCGATTTAAGGCACTTATAGTAGTAAACCCTATTTGAGGCACTTAAAGTAGTAAACCCGATTTGAGGGACTGATAGTAGTAGGCCATATTGGAGGGACTTATAGTAGTAAATCCGAGTAGAGGCACTTATAGTAGTAAACCCGATTTGAGGGACTGATAGTAGTAGGCCATATTGGAGGGACTTATAGTAGTAAACCCGATCGAAGGCACTTAAAGTAGTAAACCCGATTGGAGGCACTTAAAGTAGTAAACCCGATTTAAGGCACTTATAGTAGTAAACCCGATTTAAGGCACTTATAGTAGTAAACCCGATTGGAGGCACTTAAAGTAGTAAACCCGATTTGAGGGACTGATAGTAGTAGGCCATATTGGAGGGACTTATGGTAGTAAGCCAGATTGGAGGCACTTATGGTAGTAAGCCAGATTGGAGGCACTTAAAGTAGTAAACCCGATCTGAGGTACTTATGGTAGTAAACCCGATTTGAAGGACTGATAGTAGTAGGCCATATTGGAGGGACTTATAGTAGTAAATCCGAGTAGAGGCACTTATAGTAGTAAACCCGATTTGAGGGACTGATAGTAGTAGGCCATATTGGAGGGACTTATAGTAGTAAACCCGATCGGAGGCACTTAAAGTAGTAAACCCGATTTGAGGGACTGATAGTAGTAGGCCATATTGGAGGGTCTTATAGTAGTAAACCCGATTGGAGGCACTTAAATTATTAAACCCGATTGGAGGCACTTATAGTAGTAAACCCGATCTGAGGTACTTATGGTAGTAAGCCAGATTGGAGGGAATTATAGTACAAAGCCAGATTGGAGGGAGAAGGAAGCGTTAATGTTGATGAGTCCATAACAACCGATTGCCTACTATTAGTTACATGATTGTATTGGGTGCCTTCATTAATATAATAACATATTGCAATTTAATATTCGAACATGTGTAGTAATATTTTTATGTTACAATGTGCTAATATTTATTATTTATTTCATAAACGCATTATCATATTACATACATACCTATTATAGGTAGGTACAGTAGATATTATTCGCAAACGAAGAAAATTAATGATAATGCATATTATAATATAACGTTTAATTATAAATAATTCAAAATTATTATTATATAACATGAATCAAATTGATGTATTAATCATGTTCCTCGAAATCAAATTAAGAAATAAATAGTCCCAAACTGTGGCGTGCTGCGCGCAGAGAATAGTGTGCTGGGTGTGGTCTGGTCTTCTGCTCTTATCACTCACGGCTTGTACTGTTAACATTGCAACCGACACGGTAACCTGGGAATAGCCTGCTCTCTTATTTTTAATGCGTTTCATATAATCTTTCGCATCACTAATACGGCGACGTACTGCAGGCTGCGGACTGTCGGACTGTCTGCAAATAAAGCAAAAGTTCACAGATGACAAAGATTTTTAACAAATCATTATCTGAGAAACTTTAACTGTAAAAATTCCTTCCTTATCTAAATGTGAATATACAGCGGCACTCTATGGACAAAGCTTGATTTGAAATTTTTACTTTATTATCTATCACTATATTCACTGAAGTCATTAATTGTATGTGTGTAAATAAAAAGGAAATGATTACCATATAACGGTGATTAAAACTTGTAGTCCACAAATTAGCATCAGCCCTTGTGCCGAGGTCCTGTAAGTAAAACATTCCTAACATAGTAAAATGTTAAATTTTGTTCTTTTGCTTTGAAACCAATAAATCAAATAACATATTTTTATGTGTAAATAATGTTCGTTTTTACTGAAATATATGTTATATAACATTCAAATGCATTTTTAAATTGCAAAATTTTTACATCTGTCTAATTGTCCATACTGTAGTGAATATTTTCTTAAAATTTCACTAAAACACAAAATATAGATTAAAATATTAGGGGTAGCAAACTAAAAGTGTGCAAAACTTTAACACTTACGCCTAGAAACTCAATCTCAGTATCATTAGGGCCAAATCATTATATAAAAAAACACACTATTTAATGATCTTTAAAAATCCAAGATGTTATTTAATAAATCATTAGACGGAAAGTTAAAGAGATTGTCAAGATTATAAAATCTGGAGGAGGCGTTAATAAAGAATTTTCGGAAAATCTGGGCATTGTTATTACTATACAAATTTTCTTTGATAGTCATGCAACGAATATATGAATTTTATATTTCAGAAGACCACTTAAGATTTATTTGATAAAATTGTTTTCATAAATGTGTTACGCTGCGATATATTATTCAATATGAAGTTTTTTTTTGGGGCTAGACTAATAAAAACTTTTACAACCACGATAAGGTTTACATCCTGCATGATATCATCTCGTTAAAACACATCCACTACATCTACAGCACATGTTCCCAAGTTTATTTACTCCCGGGGAAAATCTGTTACCTGACTTGCATATGGAATCATGCAAATCAACCGTGCCTATTAAAATCGTTTAGTGATTTCCTTAATGTTTTATATTTTGTTACACTCACGTTTAATCATTCTTTTGTTACTACCACAACTTTGAACATTTTAATAATACTAAACTTTATGGCATTGAGAAGGGAAACTCAAATTTTAACTTAGGTAACACATTTAAATACAGATGGTTATATAATAATTTGTACGTGTGCAAAAGTATGGAATAATCAATCACATTATGCTTCTTTAAAATATTTCTTTTAATTTCAATTGTAGGAAACATAATTTTTATCCACTCGTACTTTCAATTTTCATTATTTACAAATTGTTATTCTGTTGTATCCAGAGTAACTTTTAAAAGTTAAAATTGTGTTTATATATCTTTATTTTAAATTTGATATATTAAACATGGTTCACTTTAATTTTTAAAATAATCCACACCTGTTTGTTTTCGCAAGACAAGAAAATGTATTAACAGCGTATATTTTAATGAAATTTTGATATGTAAATAAAATGTCGTTAACATATATAATTTATACAAGTTGGATATTAATTGGTGTGTCCCCCCAATGGATTTCGTCATACTTAATAATATAGAGCAGTGAGAACAGTTATAAAATACCCTATCAGGCCAAGATAAAATACCATACGTAAGGAGTCTCCTAGGGATCAATTCTAGTGCCAGTCTTATTCTTGCACACGTCACCAGATTGAGGTCATCAGTCCATAATGGAAAGATGATTCAGTATTCCGATGACACATCTGTCTGTATCAGATCAAAAACGAAACCAGATCTCTAAGAAAAGTCTTTGAAGAACTAAAGAAAGCGTTCAAACTTTTTCCAAAATAAATTTAAAAACAAATTTGTTCGAAGAAATCAGCATGATCAATTCCTTGTCTTTAACAACATGAAAACGAAAGCTGACCGATTGAGATGGTGGATGAAAGCAATAGAAGAACAATCCAGCAAGTTTCTTGGGATCGAGGGGTGGATCAAGATGCATCCGAAGAAACTTGCTAAATTCTTCTTCTTCTTGCAAATACAAAGGCTTACCACTAGTATTTGCTCATGGGTTGCTTCAGGAATTTATTTATGACACAATTTGACAAAATTTTGTACTATGGTTATTTTGAAGACAATTTAATTTGGCCTAATACATCCATATTTACTGTATGGTCCGAGATTGTGGGGCGGCTGCTCTGGATACAAATGTAATAAATTATTTTGAACTCAGAAAAGAACTGTTAGAATAATTTGCAAACTAAATCAAAGACTTTCGTGTAAGGTTCATGCCTTTAGGAAGCATGGACTGTTGACTTTTCCTAACCTCTATATTCTCGGCGTTGTACTATACTGTCTATTCAAGTCTGTCTCAGTTCACATTAGCGATGTATACGTAACTAGAGGCAGAGATATCTTTCGCATAGCACATTACAGAACTAATGCTTTGGAATACTTGTCGTCTCAAGTTGGAGTAAGGCTGACCAATAAGTTCTCAGAAGAGATCAGATGTGCCAATGATCCCAAATAATTTAAATATCGAGTAACTTTAAATTAAACTTTAAAAGTTATATAGGCATTTTTTCAAGGCTTTTGCAATAAGCCGCTAGGATAGTCATCAGTAACAATTAAAACATAATGTTTTCTTGATTCCCTTTCTGATATTATAAAGAAAGGCACCAACAGACGAGGTACCAACGACACATGGCAAGGAGTGAGAAGTAGCCTTAACTTTATATTTCCTTGTTTACTTCTAATGGTATTTTATTCATTAATTATTAATTTTAGGCCTTTTTTATATATCGCTTGCAATACAATTATTGTACATTATTTCCTGCAATAGAGAATATTATTATTATCTATCTGAAATTTCTTTTATATTGTATCATATCATAACTCTAACAGACGTTATCTCTTGAAAGAACATTTTTCAATTTTATGCCTTATAAAACATAATCGTACCACGCAACAGTTATAAAAAGTCAACCTTATTAAATGCCCGTAAATACGTTCTGACGTCACAAACAACTGCGTCACTACTTTACACGCAGCTAGTTATAATAGTACTACTACTAATAATAGGGCCTAGTATATCACGGACGTATAAAGTGTCTGCAAACAAAATCACACAATTTGATTTTTGTGACATTCCTTAGTTTATATTCCTTCTGATTTTTCCCGTTGAAAGTGTAACTTGTAAAAGGTATTTCAGTTGAAAACATCACGCTCATCCAACGACATAATTATTATGATATTTATTTGTTAAACATGCATAAATATTTTTAGATGGTATTACAAAGGTAAGAAGCCGCATTAACAACCGAGGCAATAATGTTTTTTCAACCTCAGCTGGTATAGTTCAGTTGTTTGTTCACGTTGTACTATACACATTAAAACATATCCTTTTGATTTCTAAGATGTAGTATAGCCAATAAACAATGTTGAGCATGTGAATAAATAATAGTATTTGTGCCACTATATATTACAAAAAAAGTTATTCTGTATTAATGTGTTTAGTAAAAGAAACTTTGTTAAAACTATAACTACTAAAACGTTATTAAAACTATAATTAATTTAGGTCATTGAGCATTCCTTTACGTCTGGCGTTTTAAAGGACTGATATAAAAGGGCTTTCTACAGAATACCACATTGAGTCAACTCATGTGCACTGCTATTCAGAACACTTCCTGAGTTAGATTTCCCCAAACCTAATTTCCATGCTTTAATCGTATCAAGAATGAATGGAATAGCTTCACAATAGTCGAGCCAATCCAGTTCAACTATTCTCTCATATTATCATATAACATTTTAGACGTTTACATTATTTTAGCGTTAAAATTTACTTTTAAGGCAAAACAGTTTTCAGTATTAACAAAAATTCACTTTCATAACTAATGATGTTCTTTTGTAACAGTTTTTCTTTACAAACCTATTTTAAATAATTAAGTTTATTATTACTTATTTATTAATTATAGTGTTATTTTTTATCAATAAACCTATCTTAAAAATTCATAAAGAACAATTGTGAATTTGCTTACAAAATGAATCCAGCTTACAAAATATAAATAAATAAATATATGGCACATGTTGATATATTCTACATAATTTCATCGAGAACTTCCACAAACCAACTCTGATAAACAGAACAATACTAGACTCTGTGCCACTTGGGGTTTAAGTTGTCAACATTACTTCAATTTAGTTTGACACTAGTTTTGTGTAGTTTAGAATATAAAAAGAAAACTAGAACCCTGATTCTCAGAGAAAAAGAGTTCATTCAAACTGTTGAGTACTGCTGAGGGAGAGGTATTGTGAGTTAAAAATAATTCCATGGAACCAGGATGAACTGGATACCAGTTTTCCTTCAGGTATTTAATAAACATTTATTCTTCATAGTCACGAGTGAAAGCTGAGCATGAATTATCATAACTTGTAGATTGCAAGCAGAAGAAAATTCTCTTTTAAAGATACCTGCAACAGAATATTGTCGATACAAACGGAAATGTTAAATATCATAGCAGGAATAGTGAATGGCAGAGAGTGGATACCTATACTGGATTCACAAAGTTTTGAGAGTACTAACCCATCCAGAACGTGATAGCTCAACGATGATCAGATGATGAAAGAGGCGGAGAAAAGTTAACATAAACCGTCCGAGTTCCCAGAATTTCGAACAAGTCCACAACTGGTCACTATTGCCTTTTTCTTTTCATATTAAAGAGTGATCCTTGACATGGTGGAATAGGTTGACTTTTCACATGTTTTTATTGCCAAGGTTCCATCGGTCATTTGCTAACGATACAAAGGCACAACTAACTGAGTTGGCGGTGCTGTTGACCGCATGTGGACCGGCCTGTTACTGTAGTATTGGATGGTGCATCACTCTCAAGTCTCGGTGAATATAGTGTACTCATGTTCACCTGTAGCCGCAGGCAATGCCAACCCGGGAATACATAGAGAAATAAAGCGGTCTTTGTATTATAAAGTTATTTGACTAATCATACAACTCTGGTAAAGGAATGAAAAACGAGTGTTAAATGTTCAACTACTGATGATCTTCCAAAGGCCTTCAGTATCCTTTCAAGAAACAAGTAAATATTACCACTGTACATTTTGAATGTTGAATCCAATTGGAAGACTGCACTGAGATAACTCCAATTCCAGAGAATTAGAGAGTAGACGCATTTTTTAGAAGTTAAACGTGAGGGTTGTAAATACTTGTGCACCGGCGTGGATGAAAGATACAGCACTTGTACATCATCGGATTAAATGCAAGCTTTTGCACTAAGGCCATCATCTGTGCCCGATCCAGATTTTCTAAATACTCTTTGAATATTATTTTGGCTTTTTATAAAAATGAAACTACACTTACCATCAAAACGAAAATAAATTTTCTTATTCAAGGTAATTATTTTTCCGCTCTACTCTACTTCTTTTGACTCTCATTTCACTTTTTTGAACTATCTTAATACCAATTAGTTCTATGATGCCTAAATTAGTACGAATCGCACATTTAAAAATAATAACATAAAACAACTGGCATTTCAAATATATTTATTTACTAAGCACTTGTAGTTGACTATGCAGTAGACAGCTTTCATACTAGTACAAACTGTGCAACCCTCCTATTAGTTTAAATTAAAATTCTGGGTACATATTTTTCTAATAAGCTATACTAACCTTTATGTCTGAGGTCGATAAGGTCTCGAAGAGGTTTCATTTCTGGATAGTTTATATTGGTAGAATTAGCAATGAGCAAAAACTGATGTTGTTACTTATATGTGGATAACTCCAAAATTGTACAGAAATAGCTCACCACCTACCTCATTACGATCTAATTTTCATGTTTTGATCAATATAATTTCCCGGAGGATATTGGTTGCTGTATGTAGGTCTGCCATAGTTTTAAACGACTCTTCCCGCTCTGGCTGATATAGGGTAGAACAAAGCTGCCTCCCCTTCTAACAAGGTAATATGACTGAAGTGATGTCCCATCATGATGGCTGTACCGTGGATTTTGACATGATATGAACAAATCTCTTAATCATCCAGAAGACACTTGGAGAGAGATCTGTTATGTCTAAGTACAGCAGGGATTTCCTCAGCTGTATTTACTAGAGACTATAAAGGAACAATAAATCCGCTAACCACACTAGTTGTACCCAAGGCCATGTACGGCAGCTTATCGCGAAGATAAACCTAGTTAGAACAGCACCAGAATTATTGCTTGACATTAATCATTTCATCATCTTAAACAATTAGATAAATTGTTTTTAATCGTCTGAAATATTAGTTGAAATTTGTAGACAAAAATAAATTATCATAATTAATGGGCTCATATTTAAAGTTGAGGTGTTTTCAAGCAATAACAAAAACCATTATCGAGGGTGGTAACTTTATTTGAGGACTTTCAATTGATAAAGTTTGAAACTCGTTAAAAGAGATTGTTGGCTACAAAATTACTGAGTTTAAAATAAGTTTTAATCTGTTGTTTTATAATAATTTTAAAAGTTTAGAATAATTTTATTTTTCCTCACTTATATCGTACCTATTATGCAAACACCTTCGTAAAATTTAATTATTCAAGAAAGGTTTCCTTTCTACGCCCATATTTACATAAAGTTTTCATGCATATTACTTGATAAAATATAAATCTTTTTAGAGTTCAATATTTTGAGTTTTCATTTACGCACGTATTTATTTTGATAGTGTTTAAATAATTTGTTTAAACAGATATGCATATGAATCTCATAGACGTTAGTTACCACTCAATGAGCAATACAAATGTTACATATAACCGCGAAAACAAACCAGTCTTTAAGATGACTAAAAGTTCATAATCTGCATTAAACAGAACCAGACCTAAGATTAATAATTAAACTGACATTATAGCGAAATGCATTGGGATTATTCTTCTAATATTCCTTTAACCATAACTTCATATTTTCACACTACGTCAAATGATAGACTACTAGCTCTCTTTAAAATGTTATGGAATAAGAATGGGAGTTAGTTTCTCCATAACCATTAAAGGTATTAAAGGTTTTTTTCTCTCTTAGAACAAGAAGCTTATAAGATTGCATCTAGTACTATAAGGACCTTTGCGCTGCTTCCGGAATGACAGGATATTTTAGATGGGTAAGGTTGGTAGTAAAGGCCACCTCCTGTCGACATTAATGAGGAAACGTTTAGGCACTAATCTCAAGTCATGTCTCCTAGGGAAAAGGAGGAGCCAGCTCTGAACCAGCCTCTCCAGTCAAAGCAGGCAGGGGTTTAGGCCCCACCCATATGTTTAGGCTGGCAAGAACCTGTGGTTATAAGAGACCAAACCCCAGCAACTCTAACAGTCACCTCCCGCAGTAGACTAGACCTATCGAATTACCCATGCGCCCCAGAATCTCGGCATTTGCGGTTAGTGATGTGCTGCTCCTGGACATCCATAAGGTTGCCAAAATTTAATTGACACATCGGTTTTTGCTGCACCCACTGTGGGTTCAACTGGAAGGTATACACCAGCCAGAAGTGAACCCTCCTGGAGAATTTATGGTATTAGATACACAAGAGATAACCCATTCAAGACTATGCACGGCAAAGTGGGTGCTCAGACTGCCATCTGTGGAGAGAGAGGCTTACATAGTGAATATTTGAACTGTAACAACCAAAGTTACGTGGCACAACCCTATCGTCAGACCACAAAACTAACTGATATAATCCCCGGACTTCGGCCCCACCAAGTCCGTATAAATTATGTATCTCCTGTGTAACTAATAAGTTACAAAGTGTGTAATAAGTGTACAAAGTCTTGACATTATTTTAAAATGCACATTTGATTTCAAATTAAATAGCTACCGTAAATACAAAATTTGCAAAAATAGAAATTTATGATCATGATATTTTGTTTATATATATATATATATATATATATATATATATATATATATATATATATATATATATCATTCACAGCAGTACGTTTTTAACTGACTACTTCTTTAATTTTGTTTAAATGAAAAACTTAATAAGCTTTAAAAAGGGCTTTTCCATATAGCAAGTATTTTTGAATTATTTTCACTCTGTCTTACCATATTAATTTTTCCCAGTAAGTTTAACGTAATAATTTATTGAACATAATTAACGTAAACTGTTGTAGAAAATCTAAACCCAATATTTCAAATTATATAATTTTGTTCTGGGAACAGTGACAACAGCCATTAATTAATCCTGTACTTTGACTCGGATACTGCTTTTATCTTCTAATGAGCTATACGACTTAAAGAACCATTCAGTTTATTACCTATTCACATGTTAAATTGGTTTCTTTAGAGAACATCATACAAGATTTATCAATATGAAAACATAAACGTTCCAGAATCTCTTAATGAATTAGATGTAACTTCAGTCTTTACTACAAAACATTAATGGTATGTTTTATACAATAACTTCTAAATAATTAATACATTTAAATACTCGTACAAAAAAACCTACTTTAATATTCACTGTAACGAATTCAAAATTAAATTATTCACATCTAAAGCATATATACAATTAATGATCTATCTCTTTTCCTTTACCCTCTGTTTGTCTGTATGTGTTTTTAGTTTTTATTTTTCATTTCAGAAACCAGTAAAAATAGATGACTGAAATTAGTTAAAATTAGTTTTCTTGCAGTCACAAGTTAAGAGAAAAATTATACTGTACTATCATATCAATATTCAAGATGGCGCTCAGTTCCAGTTTTTAAATCTCAATACCGTACAAACTAATAAGATTATGAAACATTTTAAAGAATAATGAAAGTTGCTTAATCTTCCTATAACTTAAAAATCGACCAAGAAATAACATAGATGTAAGCTTTTAAGTGTTGTTATATTTTAAATATTTACGGCATTATTAAACATGCATTACAAAGGTTTAAAGCTTATTGATGTATTTGAGTATTTTGAATCCTCTCTCTTCTTAATTTAGATTCTATCCAAAATTTCTAAAATTTATTTTAAGGATTGTTTATAGGTAGGATGGCTTTAAAATGCCATGTAAGATTAAAAAGTGTAAAGCCAACAGAGTGCTAGGACAAGTTAGGTCACCGATAATATTTACATTGGTTTCCGAAATGGCATTACTCATTAATGCAGACGTGTGGGAGTAGTAAGGCATAAAGCCATCTACATAGGCGTGTTCACTACAATAACTAACAGGCTGTGAACTAACTAAACTTAACTTCTCTAACTAATTTATATTATAGCACTGTAGTTACTCATACCCAAAATAGTTTAATTTCACATTATGGTCTATAGAGTCGAATAAGGAACTGACGAGGATAACCATTTTCCATGTACAAACTAAAAAATATGGGCTCCAAGAAGCTGCCTAGAGGGACACCTCTTGTTTTTTATGTTTTTTTTTTTTAGAGGACTTAGTGTTAAAGGTTGTTGCTAGCCTAAACCTAATAGCGTGACGCGCTGCCCGCTTTGCCGGGAAAGGCTGGTACAAAGCTGGCATCTCCTTCATCCAAGAAAGAAAAAATAAGATTAATGTCCTAAATCCCTCGCGGATCTTAACAGGAGTGGCTCCTACCCCAAACCACATCCATTCGGAATATCCTGTCACTCCAAAAGCAGCGCAAAGATCCTTTTAGGACTAAGTTCAATTTCTAAGATTCTTGCCCTAAGAGAACAAAACAACCTGGTCCAAAGACCTAACTTAAATCAGAGCACTGTAGTTTCTTAAATCCAAAATAGTGTAATTTCACATTATGGTCTTTAGAGTCGAATAAGGAATTGACGAGGATAACCATGTTGCTATATTTCATATGGCTGATAAACATGAGCATACTTTTAGAATATTTAAACAGCTAAGTACAAAAAGTTTGAGATTTCTTCTGAATAACTTATATTATATCAAAAGCATTAGACCGTTGCTCATAATTCTACAACTAAAAATAAGGTCATACAAGGGAACGAGGTTTAAGATTGTTCTCCTGGGGCTACAATTAAAATGTACGTCAGAACAACCATCTCTTAGAGAAAAATGTCCGTTGAATATTGAATTGAATACATAAATGGGAAATACTGGAATAATGGAGACATAAATATTTACTGTTTCAATCTGGCAGTTAATGCGTGCAAGGACCACAGACAGGTACCAGACAGTAGGAGACATGTACTGTACTATTGATGTAGTTCGGTGTCGCTTTGTTTGAGTGTATGACACATGTCAAAGCTTGGCAATGAGACAAATTACTTCTTAACTGAACATACTAAACAACCGGCGACCAACATATGAGCTAAAAGCGTGATGTATTTTGTAAGCTACTTGAATATTACATGTTGTACCTGTGTGGTTTAGAAAGAGTAGCACAATAATACAATCAGTAATGTACAGTATTGTTTGACTTTATCAACAAAATATGAAGATAATGAACCTTTTAATCTAATTCAGTCATAAAATAACTAATACAAAAGAAGATTATTTGAATGGGATAACAGCTTCGGTTAACCAAGTGAAATGGCAAACGTTTTGTTGTGTATTGTATTTTATACGTTTGTAAAGACCCGGCTTTATGTAAGATAATAAACAAATTGCGTACTAAAATGTAATTTGACTGTGTAATTTAATGTTACTACAAAATAGGACGTGAGAATAAGAGACTAGTTTGGCTAGTCACTCAAAAAAACCTTAATGATTTAAAAGCTAATAAGTTATTACCAAGTAAATCAAATGGTTGAACTGCTTAAATTTGAAACTTTACATACATAAGTTACAAATATTGGAAGAAGAAAGCAAAAACTAATCATCTACCCTACTGATTACAAATTGATGAGTTCTGAACACTCAAACTGGTCTCAGTGTGGAAGTGACTTAATCAGTAATGACCTTTGCCTTCTATCACCAATAATAACTTTAACATTGTGTTGGACACTCAAACTGCTCTCACAGCGGAAGTTACTCAATCAGTAATGACCTTTGTCTTCTATCACCAATAATAACTTTAACATTGTGTTGGACACTCAAACTGCTCTCACAGCGGAAGTTACTCAATCAGTAATGACCTTTGCCTTCTATCACCAATAATAACTTTAACATTGTGTTGGACACTCAAACTGCTCTCACAGCGGAAGTTACTCAATCAGTAATGACCTTTGTCTTCTATCACCAATAATAACTTTAACATTGTGTTGGACACTCAAACTGCTCTCACAGCGGAAGTTACTTAATCAGTAATGACCTTTGTCTTCTATCACCAATAATAACTTTAACATTGTGTTGGACACTCAAACTGCTCTCACAGCGGAAGTTACTCAATCAGTAATGACCTTTGTCTTCTATCACCAATAATAACTTTAACATTGTGTTGGACACTCAAACTGCTCTCACAGCGGAAGTTACTCAATCAGTAATGACCCTTGTCTTCTATCACCAATAATAACTTTAACATTGTGTTGGACACTCAAACTGCTCTCACAGCGGAAGTTACTCAATCAGTAATGACCCTTGTCTACTATCAACAATAAGAACTTTTAACATTGTGTTGGACACTCAAACTGCTCTCACAGCGGAAGTTACTCAATCAGTAATGACCCTTGTCTTCTATCACCAATAATAACTTTAACATTGTATTGGACACTCAAACTGCTCTCACAGCGGAAGTTACTCAATCAGTAATGACCTTTGTCTTCTATCAACAATAATAACTTTTAACATTGTGTTGGACACTCAAACTGCTCTCACAGCGGAAGTTACTCAATCAGTAATGACCCTTGTCTACTATCAACAATAAGAACTTTTAACATTGTGTTGGACACTCAAACTGCTCTCACAGCGGAAGTTACTCAATCAGTAATGACCCTTGTCTTCTATCACCAATAATAACTTTAACATTGTGTTGGACACTCAAACTGCTCTCACAGCGGAAGTTACTCAATCAGTAATGACCCTTGTCTTCTATCACCAATAATAACTTTAATGTTGCATCTTGGCGGGTCCTTTACAGCCATCTATCGGGTTATTATCTATTATTTGGCTGCAATTAAAGTTGTTTAAGTTATTTGCTTTACTAGTTTTTTTTTTTTTAATACTGACTGAAATTATATTGTTCACAAATAATTAATTGTTTATTCTAATGTGGTTTCTATATTTTATTTTATTTACTATGCATGTTTAAACAATTTTCCGATATTTATGGTACTATAACAATTATTGTAAACTTTATTTTGTAACTCAACATGTTCTTTTCATTTTCTAATTAGGCACAACTTGATATTCACATTTGTTTATGATTAAGATAATATGAATAAATCATATACAATGATACAGCCAAGCCTAGCATCAATGAGTGTGGTTCTTACTTGAGTGTATTGCTTATGAAATTGAAATGTATTCTTTCATTTTCGTGCTATACATTTGTTATCCTGATTAATTCTTTACCTCCTTCAACGATAGTGTTAAAAATGCAATGCAGTACAAATTCCAAACAGAGAAAGTAAGAAATTAATGCATTTGCTAATCATTAAATACTCCTATAAGTTAAGTGATTATTTTACTCTTATAGGGTTTATTTAAATATGCAACAACAGTATTATAGTTTGAATGGAGATGAATGACCAGGTAATCGGTGTATTTTGTTTATAATTGATGGAAACTGCATAATTAACGTGTACTATACCACACTTTGGACAATCTATCTCTATGTAACTTTGAAATTGAAACCAAGTCAAATTGTTATATAATTTGTTTGATCCGTATTTTTTAGCAGTGGTTTGTAAATTATTTATTTTAATACTCAGGATTTATTGATTAAATAGTATTATGACGTATAGACGATTTGTAGTGGGTAAAGGTAAATCATTTATAGCGTAAAGTGTTTCTTTACTTTAACAAAATAAATATCTTTCAAAATTATATAAAACCATAAACCAAAGTCTGTGACATTGCTTTTCCAATGACCAGGATTGTCATCAAATGTTATATTTCGTAATTCTTTCCTACTATTTGATTTTAAAACAAATAAAATTAAAATAAAGTCTGTAAGATAACTAAATATTTATTTCTCGACTTATAATATAAGCACACGAAATGATTTAACTCAATACGAAAATCCATGTCTTATGCATGAGCCAAAACCCCCACCAACATTGTATTTCAAGTTAATCCCTAGTAATAAAAACAAACATGTTATTATGTTTTGTGTGAAGGGTATTTTTGGTTATTAAGATGGCAGTCGAATCCCAGATTAGGTAAGAAATTCTCACACTGGCTCACAAATATGAGCATAGCCTAAGATAATGTGATAAGCGGTGCCGGGTTTCACTGTCTATTATACAAAATTTACTTGGGTGAAGACGTACACGTAGAGTGGAGGAAACTGTAGTAACTAGCAAGTGACACAAGTTTCCTAATGAGCTCATATATTCTGCAACACGCATCAACTGACAGTCAATCCAAGTTGGCCAGTTGAGTAGTTCTCTATTACACTGAATCACTGGCTGAAGACGTACCAGAGCGGAGAAAACTGTAGTAAGTAGCAAGTGACACAAGTGAGAGCCAAAATCTGAAGTGGCACAAAGTTCATATTTCCTGTAACTTCATCACCTGACATCCAATAAAAGCTGACTAGTTGAGTTACTGACTAAACAACTGAGTTCCTGTTTTCCATTATTATAAATTTTGCTTCCTAAATGAAATCGCATGGCACTACAAAACTCGAAGCATTTTGGCATCAGTTTGTTTGTGGTAAAAGTTCAATACCATTACAAAAAATTTGCTTTGTTATAAAAAATATTTGTGGTTGTTAAGTAATCTTTGGTAGTAAAATGTGTTATAATTAATGTACTAAACTTCAATCGAATTATAGTGTTAACTGGAGAGTGAATTCATGTATCATATTTGAGCTTCATGAAACCAATCCTGAGGTTACATAATTACGATTACGTGTAATGTATACGTGGACACATATTCTCAGTAACACTAAATATACAAAATTTGTTTGATTAGTTTTGCCGATGATAAAAATTAGGTACCAAAATATAAGGCTTTAAATAAAGAATACCTGTTACAGATTCAGTAATAATGATAACAAATTTTGCCATATATTTATATTATGTATTATGAGGTATTAAAATATAAGTACTGTAATAGTGCAGTCGAAATGTAAATTTGTTAAAAGTTTTTAGAATTACACCAAAATTTTTACAGATTATTATAAAACTAGTATCAAGCTAGTTTTATCATAATAGTGTTTCTTAACATTGGTTTAAAAAACATACTGGAAATTTCAAGTTAATGAACTGTCATTAACAGCATTTTTATAAACATATCGTTTTTAAATGATAGCAGCGAAGAAAATTTAATTTCAAATCTTTCATTTATGTTCATTATGTTTAGATTCTAGAGCGTGCTGGTGTGCGGTGCGTGGGGAGGGGGTGTCCTCGCCCCGCTGCCACACTGATTACGCTCGGCTCGATCAGCTGTTGGACAGCGCAGACTGGTCTCTTGTCTATAATCAGGGAAACACGTCTTTGGCGTTTAATAACTTTTTGAGAACTTTACAACTTTTCTTAATACAGAGTAGAGTGGAATTACGACAGATAAATCAATATAAATTTTAAAAACCTCGGATTACTGATTTTATTTGTTCAAAAATTAAAGGATGGAAACATATCTTTAAACTGGTTAAGAACCACCCAAAAAAACGCCAAATTGAAACTTTATTACTTAAAATTTAGAAATAGACTTCATACATATATATAAAAAAGAGCAAAAAAATGTTAACAAAAGTTTGAAAAATTGCAATAGAAATTCAAAAGCCACTCGGAAAGTTTTGAACGAAGTGACTGGTCAAGCTAAACAAATCAAACAGACTATAACACTAGACATAAATCACACATTGATTTCTGATCCATTTTCTGCTGCAAACTATTTTAATGATTACTTTTTAAATATAGTGAGTGAACGATTTTAAACGATTCCCAAATAAAACAATTTCCTCTACTGCATTATAAAAATTCCTTTACAAAAATATACGAAGTAAATTCAATTTTTATTGATTCAGTTCTACCACATGAGCTGGTGAGCGTTATTAAATAACTTAAAAATAGTACTTCACCGGGTCTAGATGAAATTAGTTCCTTCACGATTAAGAAGATCTATCCCGAAATCATGGATGTCTTGCTGTTCATAATTAATTTGAGTTTCAACAGTGGAGTTTTTTCCAACTCAGTTAAAAATTTCAGTAGTAATATCAATATATAAAAAAGGTTCTGACTTGAACAGCAGTAATTATTGTTCTATATCTTTGCTTTCATGCTTCTCAAAAACCTTTGAAAAACTAATGAAACAAAAAGTAGTTGATAGAGTAACGCATACAAAGTATTTAGGAATTATTGTTGACAGCGAGGTTAATTTGAAAACTCACATAAATCATTTGAAAAACAACATTTATAATATTTTAAGGTATTTTATTTTCTTAGAAGGTATGTGATGAAAGGGTTATGTGTACCCTACATTTTTCCATTGATTCAGAGCAGAATTGATTATGGAATTACATTTTGGGGCAGTACATACGATATTTATTTGAATACAATATATGTTCAACAAAAACATTAGTTAGGTATTAAATAAAGGAAAGACAGTCCATTCACGTCCCCTTTTTTGGAGTTGAAAATTTTACCGATGAAATACATTTTTGTATATAAAGTTCCAAAGATTTTATTTTGCATGAGTGGTAACATGTCACAAAAAATATAGAATATAACCTAAGTAGAAATTAAGATACGAGAATCAATTTGGGAGTGCCGATGGCCGAGCGGTCTAAGACGTCGGACTTTGAGTCTGAGTTAGAGATAGCGCAGGTTCGAATCCTGTCTGTGACCCTTGCACTTTTTATCAGTACCATTGACCTTGTACTGTATCGACTCTCTCCCTTATTCTGTTTGATAAAATCCTCGCACAGGCCAGTGGCCCATGAGGACGGGCAGAATAAGGCCTAAAAGGGGATCGGCTTCTCCTTAAAAAAAAAAAAAAATTACAGTTCCAAAACCAAATTCTACATTTTTTTACAAGAACACTTTATAGCATCAAGAATTTTTAACAAATTTCCAAACACTATTAAAGCATTATCGGATATTAACACATTTTGGAACAGACTTAGAGAGTGGCTGCTAACTTTGGAGCACATTAACTTCCTAACTAAAATTCAGCATTAACATTTATATTTTTTCTCTTCAACATGTTTTCTATTAATTATATTCATTTCAATAATTTCTCATGCAGCAAACCAAAGAAGCACTGATAGTAAGAAAAAACATTGGCCGAAAAAGATGAAATGAAAATAAAAAGAAACATTCTTTCACAATCTGGACGCTGGAAAATAAGTTTAATGTAAAATAATTGGGACCTAAATTTTCTCGTCTGCTGTTTACAAATTTTATAATATTTACAAGTTTTTATAAAGATTAGATATGTAAGGAGACTGAAAAAATTTATATTAAGTTACATTATGTTATTTCTTTAAATCTAAACAGATGATTGAGTTTTCATTTAGTGCATATCGTCAGTCTTGGCAAGTATGATTATATTGTTTACGATTATTAATTATATAACTTCATCATGTATTTGATGTATGTTCTGTGGCAGAATGATAAAATAAATACATTTATTTATTTATATTCATGTAAGAAAACGTATTAAAAATGTATGTTCTAACTGACTTATCTAAATCGGACATTTTAAAAGAATATTAAAAATTCCAAATGGTTTGTAAAAGTAGTTTTTAATTGAGAATGTCGTACATTGATCATATACCGACAGAATTTATTGAACATCATTGCTACACTCGAAAGGTGTTTTACCGTAATCTGTATCAAAGACATGACTTTCCGGGATCATGAAGGAATATAGATAATATTCTTTCCAACTGATATCAAATACTTCAGAAATCTTAGAATGACTTATGAAAACAAAGTAAATAATAATACAGGGTGCGGCAGCATAACTTCCTTTTTTTAAATGCGCGCCATTCAGTTAGTTGATGTCATAGCGGAGCGCTAGTGGTCTCATTCAAGAGGGGGTACTCAGTTTTGTCCCGATACGGTTCAGTCACCATCATGCGTTGGAATAGTGAGGAGCGTGCCTTTGCCGTTGAGGCCTACTTTTCAAGCGGATGTTCGGTTATTGCAACACAGCGTGCATTTCGGAATCGCTTTAATTTAGCCCCGTTGGCTCCGGTCCCAGACCGCAAATCAATTTTTACATGGGTCACTACATTCAGACAAACTGCAAGTGCGACAAAACGAAGAACTAGAGTCCCTCGGCCCGTTAGATCACCTGAGAAGCAGTGAGAGCGTCAATGTTGCGATCACCACGGCGTTCTGCGCGCAAACACGCATCTGCCCTTGGACTATCCGATCGTTCTGTGAGAAGAATTCTTCGTGATGATCTTCATTTTCATCCATATAAGATGGCGATAGTGCAGAAAATTTCAGAACGTGACTTCAATTCTCGGATGAACGCGTGTGAGCTTCTTCTTGTTGTCGTTCCCGAGGGTGCTATAGTTTTTTTTTTTTTTTAGCGAAGAAGCCCATTTTTATTTGAGTGGGTCGGTTAACAAACAAAACATGCGCTACTGGGCTGACACCAACCCTCGAGAATTGCATCAAAGGCCTTTGCATTCACCGGAAGTCACAGTGTGGTGTGCAATTTCCTCAGCTGGAATTATTGGTCCCTGGTTTTTTTGAGGAAAATGAGGTTACAGTGACAGTGACTTCTGACCGGTATGTAAACATGCTACAGAATTTTTTTTTCCCACGGCTAGAAGATTGGGATTTGGGGGACACTTGGTTCCAACACCCCTGTGGGTAGTGTTGTTGCGTATATTTCCAAAACCCCATAGAAAAAATCACAAGGTGACAGATCGGGAGAACGTGCCGGCCATTCCAAATCGCCTCTAATTGAGATAAGGCGCTCTGGAAAGTTTTCCCTCAAAACAGCCATCGATGCTCTCGCAGTGTGTGCTGTTGCACCGTCTTGTTGAATGTAGTGACCCATGTAACAATTGATTGCGGTCTGGGACGGGGGCCAACGGGGCTAAATTAAAGCGATTCCGAAATGCACGCTGTGTTGCAATAACCGAACATCCGCTTGAAAAGTAGGCCTCAACGGCAAAGGCACGCTCCTCACTATTCCAACGCATGATGGTGACTGAACCGTATCGGGACAAAACTTTAGAGTACCCCCCTCTTGAATGAGACCACTAGCGCTCCGCTATGACATCAACTAACTGAATGGCGAGCATTTAAAAAAAGGAAGTTATGCTGCCGCACCCTGTATGATGCACACGTTTTAATAAGATGTAACGTGAGCTAATACACTGGTATCAGCTAGTAATTCAAGTCATTAATATTTTGCTATCGGATCCAGGTTTTTAATGGTAACTTCAGTTTACAAATTGATGTTAACTAGTATTTTATTGGAAGAACTTTCATAGCAGACATTATCGGTTCAGCTCTACCTCCATTGGCTCTTAAATCAGTTTCACTCAATACCAACGCACTGAGCACCTTGGCTTGAAGTATTGCAATTCTTTCAATTTCTAACTCGGTTTATAGGTTAGAAAATGCATTCACCTGCATAAACTTGGTAAAATTTATATATAGTCATCAATTTAAAGAAAATATATTTCTTTATAAATCATTTTAAGATGGGTATATACGTACTCTCATATACAGATTAATATATGGTTGTACTTACGTGTATTAGGCTCCTGGCATTTATATAAATTTAGTGAAAGTTAAAAGTCGTTTGACGTGTATTTATTTGGTTGTCCGATCATTCGTTGGTTTAGTAATCTACATAAATAAATATATATATATATATATATATATATATATATATATATAAAACAGAAAATATTAAATCATTGCATTGTAAAAAGTAATTGTTCGCTGGTGTAATGGTAGCATGCTCGTTCAGCTAGTGAGAGATCCTGATTTGAGTCCCGGCGGAGGAATTACTTTACAATGTGTAAAGTTAAAACTGTTATTACAATAAATTAAACTATTAAGATTATGCATACTTTTATAGTCTACTAGGCAATATAAAAGTCAACGGCATTATGAAAAGAATAGGATCTCATATCGTCGAGTGAATAGGGTACGAGGAGGTTATGCAGACAACTGTAGTAATAGGTTTGTGTGCAGCGTTAAAATGTCCATCTGGAATCTGAGCCACATTGCATTTTATATTAAGTCAGTTTTGAATTAATAACCAAACAAAAAGGTTGTCATTTAAATTTTTTTAATCTTTATATAGAACATAAATTCGGTCTCGAATTTAACTATAATAAAAAAACAAATGTTTCCGGAATTATGATATTATTAAAATTTTACTTATCTTACAATGTTACGGGCCGTGGACCATGATTTATGGACACAGATGTGTCAGTAAAGGGCTACACATTAGAGTCCTAACCACAAACTGTCAGGTTGTCAGCTGAGTGTATTTTTAGCTCAATGTGGATGAGGGAGGGGAGGTTACATCATAATGGTGCGAACTTGGCCTTCCTCGCACATATTCGCTGCCTCTCTTGCTTTTTTTGATCTTGCTTTTTTCGTGGATGTGTTCGAATTAAGTGGATATTTTAAAAGTGTTTTTTTAACTAGCAACACATACATATAAAGGCTTAATAAGATGTGTGTAAAGGGACGTGGAGATCTGTGGTCGCTCGGATAGCGGTAACTAGTCCATTGCAAATTGTGTTACAAATTATGTTCATAATGAAACATACTCGTACATGAACCAAGGTTTATTTCCGCATTGTGAAAATAGAACAATTTCAGATATTAGGTTTTTTCAGTTATAATACAGTTATTGTACTACTAAGTTTTACTAATAAACGCTTTAAACTTCACGATAAGCGTTTAGTTTTTTGGTCTATGTGTATTATATATACCATGAATAGTAAAACTTTTATAACATGTGGCATAGTGGAGTAGAATATTTTTGTTTCTACATCTTAAGGTTTTCAAGGTTTGTTACTTAATACGACATTACATTATTAAATTTATTCGTTATTTAAGCCAAATTTTCCCGAAAACCGATCAGATGGAGTTTAAATGTAGGAGAACTTTTTTTAAATTTCTGAATCTTTTTTTGTATAACGTGATTTAAATTATACAAAACACTGCATATTTATAAGCTAAGACTTCATATACGTTATTATACATGTTTATATATACAAACTAATTCGCTTACCTTCTTCTTTCAGTCTCAGATATCTTTGGAACTAAAGGTATCAAAGAGTTAAGTGTTAGTCAGAACACATGCAACTATACTACTGACTAAATCACATTAATCACACACCTTTGAAGAAATAAAAATTAAAAGCTAAAAATAATGTGTTATTTTAAGAATCAAACACTGGATTACGTGGTGTAAAGTACATTTTTAACAGTACTAATTATCAACCGTTATTTTTATATCCTACTGGAAGGATGAACCTATTATAAGAAAATAAAAGCTAAATTTCCATATATTTTAACTTCAAATATAAATAGATTTAAATATATTTTGTAGTTAAAAAGCTTACATAGCAACCATGAGATTGTTATGTAAATTTCTAAATAATGGAACAGAAATGTATATATTTTTATGTTTAATATCTATTGCTTCGGAGGAGCAAATATTTTTTGTGATATAGTATTTTTGGAATTATATACATAAACGTACGCACAAAAGTATATAGTAGCACTGTTCTGAATCTATTAAACTGTAATTCTTTGGCAATTTGTGCAATCTCCAGCTAAAAATTTTTAAAAAAACGTACTAAAATTAATAACCTTTGAAAGCACACTGCTAATTAATGTGATTTATTTGTATTCATTGTAAATCCCTCAAGAATCAAGGTTTATTCATTGTATCACAAAACTAAATTAATCAAATGAGAATCTTAAGGGACACAGTATGTTATTCGTTCAATAGTTATATTATATTATAAACAGTTAGTAATATTTTCTTGTTACGAACATTTCTCTAGTTCTCGTTGTTAAAAGTGACTAGTGTATTAAAAAAATCAACAACATTGCCTTAAACTTAACAAAGTAAAAAATTTCCAATGCGTTTATTAGTGTACTGTTCCATATATAATCCAATTTATATTATTCTAAAATTATTTATTGATTGAAAAAAACTGTTAACACACAAAGCTATTGACTGTGTACATTACTTGAAACAACAACAAAGTTATTATAAATATTTTTAAACACATTCAATGCTTTGCATTTTTACTTAAAATTTCAAAATTTAAAAAACACATGATTCCTATTTTAGTAATAAGAACGTACCGTGTAAAACCTTTTAAGTGCTATGTCGTTACAGTTAAGTGCCACTGTTCTTTTAGTAATTGAAACAGTCAATTAATTTATTATATCTTAAATATTTTCCTTCTTGTAAAACAAATTTCAATTAAGTAAGTATTATTTTTCTTACAGTTATTTTAACTTAATGATTTAATAAGTTTGAATTTAACTGAAAATTTTAGGAATAAAATTCTGCTTATCAACCCTAGATTGTTTGTAAGGCTTCTTACAAATTTTCTGACAGCTTATCTTCATTGATGATGGTAAGGAAGTTTCTTAGTAACAAAGTCATAATGTTCGCTCCCATTACTTTTGGAGAACCCACGAATATTATGTGAGCATGAATATATACTGCAACCCATATTGTTGATAAGGAATATGAAAAATGTTTAAATAACACTTCAATGCTGGTATCGACTTTTATGATGTTTCGAATAAACTTGCAATGTCTATACTTTAAACGTAATATTTTAAATAATATTTTTTAAGATTTTTATTTTTTTATTCAATTGTGATTATTGTATTTAGTAAATCATCATTTTCGGTTGATGCCATTTAAATGTAGTCTGAATGTATATTCAAGCCATCTTTGAGTGGCATAATGGGTCTTGTAAATGTTGAATCTAAGAGATGTGTTTGTGCCTTTGACAAAAATTATGAAAGACGTTAAAAAAACCATAAACTTGCTTTGCACAAGAGAGTAGAATCATGGGTTAGACATAAATCTATCACAAGATCTTATTTGATTACAGTTTATTATTGGTGGTTGACGATTAAAAATGATGGGTGGATTTAAATCCTGAAAACGTAGTGTTCCACTTTTGTAATATATGGCGATGGCTAATGTACGAAAGTTTGATATCATACCAGAACTACCCGTCATAGTATACTAGTATTACTAATGAAATATTAGAGCCATGATGTTTTATTGTGGTGCAAGCTCATTTATAACAGGTTGTGAATAATCCTAACAAAGTACAGTGGATTACCTATCTAAACTTAACCAAGAATCTTTTAGTCAGGCGCCAGCGACTGCACCTTACCTGTAGAATTCGAGTGACCCATTTCAAATCAAAATATCCTCTAATATTTATAAGGAGAGAAACTATTTGGGATTACAATGCAATGGAATGTTAGCTGGCAATAGCATCAAGTCTAGTCAATGGTAGGAAATAGATTTCAACATCCTGAGTATGAATATAGATTATACCCAATAGTGTAGAAAAGATTTATAGTTGTTGCGTTGTGTTTCCTTATGAGGGAAGAACTTTTTGACTCTATGAGAATTCGGATGTATGTTTTAAACAGTCTGAGATAAAAATAATCCTGTATGAAACGACATAAACTAATTACAAGCGAAGGTAAGTTGGAGAAGCGTGATAACGTCGCCGTCTAAATTAACGTACTAATTTTAAAATCAGAGCAGTATAAGAAACCACCAGGACTTTAAAGTAAATGCTATGAACCAGAAGTGTTATTATATTTTGGCTCTAGGATGTTTCGTGGTTTAAGTACTAAGAGAACAATGAAATTAACCAAGAAAGGGAATCTAAAAGTAGCAGATGAATTCCCTTCATGCCTCAAGAAATTGGTATGAAAGCCAAGAGATGTACAGGATAGTGATGTTTAAATAATTATATTGTTCGTCAAATATTTTGAATTCTAGAATGATACGAGTATATTATCCATGAAAATGGTACGATAAGTTTATGGCTAACAGACCTCCGTCAATAAACTTAGCGTACAGTATTTTTTCCTTACTACCTTATTCCACTGTATATGAGTGACAATAATTTTAAATTTAAATTTCTGTCTAAAGTTAAGAGTTCTAAAAGTAATAAATAAAAGATTTATATATTAAGACATTTTTAAATGTTTTTTAGATGCGAGTGTGTCTTGGAATAGTAATATAAATATGTATACATTGACATTATTGATGCTTATTTTTAGGCTTTGGTTAATTAATATATTATTTAAATAAATGGGTTTAGTTTCAGTTATACATTTATATATATTTTAGTATAATGTTTTATGAAGTTAAGTGGCAGAGTGGACTTTATATTCATATCTTCACCTCTAATAAAGACAGTTTTCATTTCATTTTCATTTATTCCCACTATCCACCAGCCTACGTCACAGTAACACATTGTGGGAATAAAATGTACGTTATGTATGGCAAAGGATTTGCTGGAAAGAACTCTCGAATACTTATTCACTCAGCAAGTGCTTTATAGAGAAGAGGATCACGAGAGGCCTGAGACAACGATCCACCTCATCGTTTCTGTGAGAGGATTGCCAACTTCTTGAATTGGCTTCAAGTCTGGTGCCAAATTAAATTGAAGGGCTTATAAGCCAAGGGGTACAAGTCCAAAAAACTTGTTTCTGAGAAAATCATGGTTAAAGTCAGTGTTAAAAAAGAAAAATTATTACCATTGTGGTAGATCTACAAAAATATTTTTTAGTGTTTGATTATGTAACTGAAAAGTTTATTCATGCTTGTTTACATTTTTAAATGCTTTGGGTGTAAAGTTATTATTAAAATAAAAGTTTAAGTCATGACTTGTACCCCTTGACCACAAACTAAATAGATGGTTTAAAGAACATGGAATGAATAAAACTAGTGTAAGTAAGAAAGTTTTGTTTTATTGATACAAAGTAATAATTTATTTTGTTTTCCTCTTCTGAATAGTCACGATATATAACAACCAGAGTGTTTTTTTACTTAGTCAGAGCCTGTTTCATAACAATTCCCACCATTTTCTATAGAGTCTGCTCCTTCATCGTTTGGCTCTGATACTTGAGGCTGTGGCACTTCAACTTGTATAGTTTGACTCCTGGTTTTAGAACGGGGGTTTCCTTCATAGTCCAGTTTTTTGTAAAACTTATGATGGATAGGAGGAACGTAGGGTAGAAGTTCTTGAAGGTCTTTGTACTTGGAAGCTTTAATTTTTTTCCTTTCTTGTTTTGGTTCTAGTAAGGGTAGTTCAGTGGGAGTTCTACCAGATGACTTTGCTTTCATGTCATAGGTTGAGAATGGCATAGAATCATTAAAAGTGGTTTTATAAAACAATGTCCATGGTACGTCTTTTCTGTATTGAAGCCACTGCATTTGTCTGATTCCAACAACAGATCTTTTAAAAAGATATTGTACCCCTTCAAGTGTAATGAAGTGAAATGTATGGAAGAGATACATTTTACCATGAACCTTTTGCAACTTTTAGCAATGATTCCAGCCTAGTGGTCAGGAACAAACACAGATGTATTCGTGTTTCTTTTAGCTAACTCTATAGTTCCAAAATCACGATCACAGTTGTTGTACGAGTGGCCTGGCAGCAAAAACTTGTGGTCGACTACTTCAACTTGGGTTTTTTGAACAACATACAGCCAAAATTTAACTACATAATGACTTTTGTTTTGTCCCCCACAGTTATCACTAAATAATGTTAAATGATTAACGGTGGGGGGCAGTGCCTTCACGTACTGAAACATGCATGACATAATTTCCTCACAACCTCTTGACGCTTGGCCCTCATGCCACAAATACATAGAAGCTTGTCCTGAGCTTATGTCATGGATACACAAGTTATAAGTCCACAACTGTCTAGAATAGTAGACCTTAGAACACGTCAAGACTGGAGTTGGCAGCATTTTTTGTAAGTCAAAACAAACCGCCTTGTGGCTTGAATCATTTTTGGCTTGTTCTTTGGCTTTGTCTAATTGTGCTTTGGCACTCTCTGCCTTGCGTAGGTGGAGTTCTTTCTGTACTGTAGCTGCCTGTTTTTCGTCAGGTGATCCATGTACAATAAGCTGTTGGAGTCTGCCACATGTAGCACATGTGTCTGTTTGTGGCCTGTGAAAACTTAAATTGAATTTAGTATTAAAAACATACCTGTAGTATGGAAGCGTTACAGGCTCCTTACCTTTTTCTTTACACAGCTCCTTGTAAAAATCATACATCTTTTTTACATTAAGGCCAGGATTAAGATACTTTTTATTTGGATTTTGTTGACGTGAGTAGTGGCTAGTGTATCTAGGAAATTTCATAATATGCTCCTTGACAAACTCCAACTTTTCTGGGTTGGTTTTGTTCGGAGGAATTTTTTTACCTCGCTTGTCTCTTGGTGAAATAGATGTTCCTGATAGTTGTTTTCTTTTTACAATATTCATAACTCTTTTGTTGGAAATGTCAATTGTTTTAAGAAAAAACTCCTTGCATACTCTTTTTCCTACCAAAAAATACTGGCACGAAACAGATTTATTGTAATGTTCATTGTTTGCTCTGGTCTGATGTGGACTATGGTGTAAAATTACAGAATTCAAGAAAGCCGACTGCAACTCCCAGTTTCCAAGAGCCCAATACTCATTAAATATTTCTTGGCGTTTCTCTTGAGGAATATCACTGCACTCATACCTACAATTATGGTTAAAATCTCTGACCTGCTTTGGTTGATGGTTTTTCCCTGTTCTGTCAGTGTACCCTTCCCCTTTATTGCGAGCAATCGACCCCTTTTTTCTCTTCCACTGATCAGGCCTTCTTGTTTTCTTCTTTCCTTCATGTTTTGGTCTTTTTGCAGGCGGTCCATTATTTTGCTCTTCTACAACCACGCCACCTGGAGAATAGATTTTGGGATTAGAAAATTAGTATAAAGTTATGACTTTGCTAAAACTTTTTTAATTATTAGACATTGTAATCTATTTTTATAAGCATTTATTGTCCACGATTATTTAATTGTATGGTCACCTTGTTATTAGTTAGAAGAGATGTGGTTCACAATTTTTTTCATATATCTTTTTCCTTAAAGGTGAACTAAACAGAAAATAAATAATGCAGAATGGTAGTTTATTTTTTCCAGTGGATAAATTATTATGGTTATTATAATTGAGGCAAGACTAATGTAGTAATACTATGCAGCTGATATAATGTCTTTGAAGGCTAACTAATGTGACTAGGCCTAATTCAGAATTGTTGTGTAGCCAGGAATTTTGGCTGGTCTGTGTAGCAACAAATAACTTACTTCTTTTACTATATTTCTATATCCTCAGTTTGTTGATTGCTTTTCTTCTAATTTACTTACATGGAGAAAATATGGTAGGCCTAGCTTATTAGATAAATAATACAAAACTTACTTGTTGATGGGCGATTTCTGAAAAGATCTCTTGCAGAATTGTCTTCATTTCCACTTGGCAAATAGTCAGGGTCTGCGTCTGTGTCATCTGCAGAAAAAAAACAAAATTAATTAACTTGATGTACTTAAGCCTTTGTCTTCAACAAAATTGTGTAAATAATTCATTAATTAATAATAGAAGCTGATGTTTACAATGGGCCTAGCCTACTTCCAGAATAACTGTTCTTTAAGAAGCAGAAAAGGCTTTGTCCTTTAAGAAGCAGAAAAGGCTTTGTCCTTTAAGAAGAAAGTGTGCATAAAATGATCTTGGTAGTACCATATTTGTTTGTTAAAATGTAAACTATTCATCTCTCAAACAATGAAACAGGTTTTAATTACTTATTAAGTAAACAACTTACCTTCAAAGAGGTTAGGATCACTTCCATCAGAAGAACAATTGTCTGCCATTTCTTTCTATCTAGTTGTCTATTATCCAAATATTAACAAAATATTACAAAAATGAATTCTCATTTCATTAATATTAACAATAAGCAATATAATTGTTATTAACAATATTTAATAATAACAATAATAAGCTCTTCCCACCACAGTAAACTTCACTGACAGACAGAGTGATGAAAACAACAATGTGCCATGCAGCTGTTTCAAACCTCCTGCTCAGTAGTCAAGGGGTACATGTGACTTGTATCTCTTGACCACTCATCAAAATAATGTTATTGTTCAGTAGTCAAGGGTATTCACTGCTAGAGCTCAGCACCTGATGGTGACTGACTTATACCTCTTGGCCACCAACTTTTTATTATATTTAGCTACAATAATCTGTGTCTAACTCATTTCACAAAAAAAATGGACTTGTACCCCTTGTCTTCTAACCCCTTCAATTGTAAATGGTAGTTTACGTCACTGACCTGACAAATAGTGGCCATCATTTCGGGCATTACTAATATTTTCTTTTCGCAATATTCAATTGTTAAAAGTAAAATTATCCTGCGTGAAGCGAGGTATGGACATTTTCATTAAACATTTTGCATGAAATATATTGGTTTATCTGAGGAATCCCCATATCACTAGATAATTATACGTTTTAAACCATATTTACACCATAACCTTTTAAGGGGCATATGTTTTTTAAAGTCCCGTGTACACTCTGGTTTGTTGTTAAGGAATTTGTATTACTGGTAATACCCCTCAATAATATTCACTTAATAGTAACACTGTTGTTCTAGTGACATATAGTTATTACAAAAACATTGAAGAGGCTGCTTTTTAGTTGTTAAAAATGATTGTTAAAGCGAAATTTTAAGACCTCTGGTCTGTTATTGTATCAACATTTGACAAATATATGATAGGTTACTGATACAATTGTATCTATAAAATTGTTTTATTATACTGACCACGAATATTACAATACTCCAAGGTCACATAGTGGGTCGTCTTGTAAGCACAAACTACTTAAATGAACCAATTTTTTTGTTTGGCCTAACACTTAGATAGTACTTTGCAAATTTAGACGATAAACATTCAATTACTATTCCAGGGAGACTGTGTTACTTTTATCTGAGAAAAATTGTTTTTCATACTAGCCGAATGCTGTACTAGAAAAAATAAATATTTTAATCTTCAAAATTATTAGAAATGTTTTTATTTCACCCGGCGGATGACGCATTGATTCTTTTATCCTTGCAAACAACAAGAACGACATTTCCATAATAAGACAGAATATTTTATATTTAAAATTAACACACACCGATAAAAATCACACATACAAATTCGATATTGTAAAAATATCTACATTTCAAACTAAGAAATTTTACATTTGATCTCTAATAGTTTCTTGCCGATTTAATTGTACCACAAACTATTAACGTTATTTTGACAAGCCATTCATATGTTCTGTTAACTAAATAAAAACAGTTTTGGTGTTCATCTTTAGATTCATTACAGAATAGATATATTTCTATCATTACACATAATTATAAGTTTAAGTTCATACTAATATAAAGGTGAGTATTAATGTAGTTGTTGGAATTACAGTAAAGGAATCAGTATGGCGTTTCCATATTAATCTTAAAAATACAATTTCAAATGGTTAACTGCTTTGTTTGCAAGATTAACTGTGATATAGTTATGCCATCTTTGTTTGAGGAGTGTAAACATTTGTCTGGGTACAGTGCAAAGCGAGTAAGTAACGCAGTCAGCTACGAGGTACACTTCTATAATTCACTCATGTGTACAAGGTACAAGTTCAGAACTTGATTTGATTTTCCACTTGTTAAGGATGAATTAACTATTCAGCAATCAAACTCTGATTCTATATATTCCTGATCCTATATAAATGACTGATCGTTTGTTATAGGATCATGAATATATCATTCTATTACAGAGTGCAGTGGCCGGAATGAGAACGTATAGTAAACTTACCTATTTAACAGCAGGTAAAAAACACAGAACCAGGACGTTAAACAATATCTCTTTTATTAGCATATTTTTTTACCGTTATATTGACATGTAGTTTATTTAAACTTTTATACTGGTGGAAAAATGGTGAATGTAATGACTTTTTGGAAAACAGGTTAAAGACTAAAAATGTATGCTATTAATCACTATACCTGATTTAATGTATTTTTAATGTAACAGTCTACATTACGTTAGGTGAATCCGAGGATTCAAGCCCAATGTTAAGTTTCAGTCGCATCTACCTGATATTGATGCGAAATTGTGACTATGGACAATCAATATTCGTTATCAGTTCTATTTGTGTACTAGTAGTATAATGTGTGTTAATGTGTGTTAAACTGTTGTCTAAAACTATTTTAACCAGTTGATGTTAATGGGGGTGGTGTTAATCTTTAATAACTACTAGTTTGGTTTGGATATGCATTACCGAAGGAAGATAACAGGATTTAAGCAATATTTTATTATCTTTAATGTTATTCGTCATTCAATTATAACTGTTACGCTAAAGGTTATTGTTTGGTTTACTTAGCCTTTATTTTCAGTCCAATTATATATAGTGATTGATGTTGATATCATATGTAAAGGTATGATTGATAGGGAGGCTGATAAACAACCGATGTAATGTCAAACGTACTCTCCTAAATCCGTATATGGTGATCGATGTTGGTGTCAGATGTAAAGGTATGATTGATAATTAAGGTTGCGAAACAACCGATGTAATGTCAAATGTACTCTCCGAAATCCGTACGTGGTGATCGACGTTGGTGTTAGATTTACAGGTATGATTGATAGGGAGGCTGAGAGGAAACCGATGTAATGTCAAATGTACTCTCCGACATCCGTATACGGTGATCAATGTTGGTGTCAGATGTACAGGTATGATTGATAGGGAGGCTGATAGACAACCGATGTAATGTCAAATGTACTCCTCGAGATCCGTATATGGGATTGATGTTGGTGTCAGATGTAAAGGTATGATTGATAAGGAAGGTTGATTAACAACCGATGTAATGTCAAATGTACTTCTCAAGATCCGTATATGGTGGTCGATGTTGGTGTCAGATGTAAAGGTATGATTGATAAGGAAGGTTGATAAACAACCTATGTAATGTCAAATGTACTCCTCGAAATCCGTATATTGTGATCGATGTTGGTGTCAGATGTAAAGGTATGATAGATAGGGAGGCTGGTAGACAACCGATGTCATGTCAAATGTACTCCTCGAGATCCATATACGGTGATCAATGTTGGTGTCAGATGTAAAGGTATGATTGATAAGGAAGGTTGATAAACAACCTATGTAATGTCAAATGTACTCCTCGAAATCCGTATGTTGTGATCGATGTTGGTGTCAGATGTAAAGGTATGATTGATAGGGAGGCTGGTAGACAACCGATGTCATGTCAAATGTACTCCTCGAGATCCATATACGGTGATCAATGTTGGTGTCAGATGTACAGGTATGATTGATAGGGAGGCTGATAGACAACCGATGTCATGTCAAATGTACTCCTCGAGATACGTATATGGGATCGATGTTGGTGTCAGATGTAAAAGTACAATTGATAAGGAAGGTTGATTAACAACCGATGTAATGTCAAATGTACTCTCCGAAATCCGTACGTGGTGATCGACGTTGGTGTTAGATTTACAGGTATGATTGATAGGGAGGCTGAGAGGAAACCGATGTAATGTCAAATGTACTCTCCGACATCCGTACACGGTGATCAATGTTGGTGTCAGATGTACAGGTATGATTGATAGGGAGGCTGATAGACAACCGATGTCATGTCAAACGTACTCCTCGAGATCCGTATATGGTGATCGATGTTGGTGTCAGATGTAAAGGTATGATTGATAAGGAAGGTTGATTAACAACCGATGTAATGTCAAATGTAATTCTCAAGTTCCGTATATGGTGATCGATTTTGGTGTCAGATGTAAAGGTATGATTGATAAGGAAGGTTGATTAACAACCGATGTAATGTCAAATGTACTCTCCGAAATCCGTACGTGGTGATCGACGTTGGTGTTAGATTTACAGGTATGATTGATAGGGAGGCTGAGAGGAAACCGATGTAATGTCAAATGTACTCTCCGACATCCGTACACCGTGATCAATGTTGGTGTCAGATGTACAGGTATGATTGATAGGGAGGCTGATAGACAACCGATGTCATGTCAAACGTACTCCTCGAGATCCGTATATGGTGATCGATGTTGGTTGTGTCAGATGTAAAGGTTATGATTGATAAGGAAGGTTGATTAACAACCGATGTAATGTCAAATGTACTTCTCAAGTTCCGTATATGGTGATCGATTTTGGTGTCAGATGTAAAGGTATGATTGATAAGGAAGGTTGATTAACAACCGATGTAATGTCAAATGTACTCTCCGAAATCCGTACGTGGTGATCGACGTTGGTGTTAGATTTACAGGTATGATTGATAGGGAGGCTGAGAGGAAACCGATGTAATGTCAAATGTACTCTTAGATATCCGTATATGGTGATCGATGTTGGTGTCAGATGTACAGAGATGATTGATAGGGAGGCTGATAGCCAACCTATGTAATGTCAAATGTACTCCTAGATATCCGTATATTGTGATCGATGTTGCTGTCAGATATACAGAGATGATTGATAGGGAGGCTGATAGCCAACCGATGTAATGTCAAATGTACTCTTAGATATCCGTATATGGTGATCGATGTTGGTGTCAGATGTACAGAGATGATTGATAGGGAGGCTGATAGCCAACCTATGTAATGTCAAATGTACTCCTAGATATCCGTATATGGTGATCGATGTTGCTGTCAGATATACAGAGATGATTGATAGGGAGGCTGATAGCCAACCGATGTAATGTCAAATTTATTCCTAGATATCCTTATACGGTGATCGATGTTGGTGTCAGATATACAGAGATGATTGATAGGGAGGCTGATAGCCAACCGATGTAATGTCAAATGTACTCCTAGATATCCGTATATGGTGATCGATGTTGCTGTCAGATGTACAGAGATGATTGATAGGGAGGCTGATAGCCAACCGATGTAATGTCAAATGTATTCCTAGATATCCGTATTTGGTGATCGATGTTGGTGTCAGATATACAGAGATGATTGATAGGGAGGCTGATAGCCAACCGATGTAATGTCAAATGTATTCCTAGATATCCGTATATGGTGATCGATGTTGCTGTCAGATATACAGAGATGATTGATAGGGAGGCTGATAGCCAACCGATGTAATGTCAAATGTACTTACCAAGATCCGCGGTACATTTTTTAAGCATTTACTCATTATTATTGTGGAATGACTTCAGTGAAAAAACTTTCTTGCAGGACATCGTATCGGTGCGGGAGATGTACCGGGGCGTCGTCGTTGAACAGCGATTTGGAGGACAGCTCAGGAGACAACTGTGTTCTGAGGGCGATTAATGAACTGAGAGATAATTTAACAGAGTAGCTCGAGACAAAGCTCAGTGTCATGGAAGACAAGGTTAATGGCACGTTCAATGCCATTCAACAGAAAATCGCCGATTTGGGCCAATGTTTCGAATATTCGTTGGCTATAATAAAGGCTGAAAATGTAGCCTTGCGTGAAGAATGTGAGGTCATGAAAAACAAAGTTGGAAACTCTCTCAGGAGAACTGAACTGCGTTAAAGATCAGGTTCTTGACATGCAGCAGTACAGCAGGTTGAATAACCTCGAAGTTGTTGGTGTCCCCCTGACCGACCGAGAGAATATTTACTCCGTTCTTAACTCCCTGGCCAACGCTATCGATACGCCTTGGCGTCGAGAGGACGTATCAATCGCTCATCGCCTTCCCAGCAACAGGAAAGATCGTCCACCGAGCATCGTCATCCGTTTCGTGAGCAGATCGATCAGAGCGGCCTGGTTTGGCAGCAGCTGGAAACAAAAGGAACTTGAGCACCGTGCATCTCATCTCCAGCTTCCAGCCGGCTCCAGTATATGTCAAACGAGCATCTGACTGCCCACGTTAAGTCACTATTAAGTCAGGCTAAGAAAATGGTCAATGAAAAACAGCTTGCCTACGCCTGGGTTAAAGAAGGTAGGGTCCTTGTGAAAGTAACTGCAGATGGCCGTACCAAGAGAGTGAATGGTCCTGACGACCTGGTGTCATTTATGCGTCCTAATTGAAGCGAGAAAACAAAATTGTAGTGAGCTTGTTTTAATTCCAGATGTGCTGTTGCTAATACTGATCCCATGCATGTTTGTAATTGTTGTTATTATCAGGCTAAATATATAACAATTTTACTCTGTAGGTCACACCCAAATTACTTATTAGACACGAGATTAAATATAGATACCACATAGGATTATTTTATTTTATCTTCACATTGATAATAAAATATTTATTTTTTCATATAGCTAATAATCTGTGTAAACGTAAATCGATAAAACACAATCTAATCAATAGGTAGTCAGTAAAATGAATAATTGTATCACCAGTTGTCTCCATTATTACAATACTGTAACATGTCTCATGCATTACATTTTATAATATATTAATAGGCTACTTATTTTTAATACATTTATAATGCAGGATGGACTGAATGAATAGTTAATTTTGTCAAGAAATGTGTCTGTGTGAGTGCGTGCGTGCATGTGTGCGTGTGCGTGTGCGTGTGTGTGTGTGTGTGTGTGTGTGTGTGTGCGTGTGTGTGTGTGTGTGTGCGCGCGCGCGCGCGCGCGCTCGTGTGCGTGCTTTGGTGATGGCATATTCAATGTGAATAATTAGACAATTAGTAAATGTTTATGACTGTATGAATTAAATTGAATAATTTTTTATTTATTAGAGGAAATCTAATGTATACCATTTTGAAAAAAACGTAAACCTTTATTTTGTGGTTTAAATTTAACGGTGGCTTAAATTTCACGTAATATACATTAATTTTTACCTATTTTATTATAAAGAAGCATGACATTTTTGTTAAACTATAATTAGAAAGAGTTTACTATTTTTCTTTTAACCTTGCATGTTAGTTAATGAAGTACTTAGTTTGGATCACTGTTTAATGATAGTTTGAGAATTTAGTTATATCCTTATATCGTAAAAGGTTTAGATGTCTCCTTGTCGTTGAATTGAAAATTGATATGTGATATACTGATATTAAGAAAATGTATACCTATTTCTGTTTAGTAAAATATGATTTGTTTTGTTATATAAACACTAGAAGGCATTTTTTATATTTTTTTTCTTGTCCATTGTTATTTACAATTGCTAATCTGTATGGCCTTAGTGTTAGTTATTAAATTTTTAAATGCGCAAATTACTATTTATTTGTACTTATTGTGAAGAGCAACTCCTTTTTTATATAGTTTAATTTTCATTTGTAGTGTACCAAGTATTACTATAAATGTTACGAGTCTTTTGCTTAATATGCATATCATGTCATAATAATACCTCAGTTTTAATAATTATTTAGTTTTCTTATATTTATAAGCTCCTGGGCCCACTGGTTGTGTCAGGCGAATGTTAAGTAAGCAAATAATTCTATATACATTGTGTACAGATTAGATGGTGATTACTTAGGTGATCTGCTAAGAGGTAACTATAGATATAATTGTACAATTACATATAATTGAATATTGTGATGGGAACGGAGTCAGTCATAGAAAAGTACTGGTTGTTGTAAAAATAATTAGGCATATACTTTTCCGAATGTTGTTTTGAGTACTGTATTTTTTTATAATATTTTTCGAACTGGGGTCAATATTTGAAAATTTAATAACGATGCGGGGTGGCGGGGGGGTTTGGATTGTCAGTCTGTCGTTTTGATTTTGTCTGAGGCTCATTGATAAGTCATAAGTGCTTGATTTTTTTTTCGGTTTGTTGTATATAAAGTAGAATGGATAAAATGATCAACTTTTTGGATAAATATACAAGGATTGACTGCCAGATTATAGAGAATAACTACGAAACAAGTAGTTTTGGGTCAGAAAATGGGCTTAAGATATTCTACTTGAATATAAGAAGTTTTTATAAAAACTTCGACAATTTAGCGATTTATTTAAAGGGTATGAATATGAGATGGGACCTCATTATACTGGGGGAGACTTGGCTCGGTGAGGACGATGTCGGGGTGCAACTCGAGGGCTACAACTTATATAAAACGTATAGGGGGAAAACAAGGAATGATGGTGTGTTAGTGTTTGCGAGTGCGAGTGAGCGTGTGTGTGTGTCGGTGCGAGAGGAGGAGCTGGGCGACGTGTATGGACTCAGCCTGGATTTCATGTATAACAACAAACAATGTAACGTACTCGCTTTTGTACAGGACTCATGACAGTGACCTAGACATCTTTACTAAACGCTTTAAACCAATACTACTCAAATACTGATAAAAGCAAAACATACATCCTTATCGGTGACATCAATGCAAACCTAATTAAAACAGATAACAAAACTGAACGTTACTTGGACGTGATGTATGAGACTGGTTTTTATGTGTGGTATTACGGAACCGACTAGAGTCGTAGGGGACAGTAAAACTTGTATAGACCATATATTTGTGAAACACAATAACTATGATCAGATTAAAACTGCTGTAATAGCGAATAATATTACAGATCATTACAGTATTGTGTTAAACATTGAAATTAAATTACCCTCGGTCTAATCCAAGCTATCGAATTGCCACTAACTACATCTTAGACAAATACAAATTGCAACATAACATAAACGGGTGTGACTGGACTCATGTTATTGACACAGCAGATCTCAATACCAGCGCTAATCTGTTTTTAGCCACTATAAAAAGACTGTACGGACAACGCGTGTAAAAATATTACTAATACCAAACCGAGACTACGTAAACTGAAACCTTGGATTACAGAAAAGCTTAGTACGGTCTATCAGGAAAAGAGATAAATTGAGTAAGCTTTTGAGAAAACAACCATTTAATAGTGATTTGAAACTTTATTTCATGACATACAGGAACAGACTGGACAGACTTATAAGGACTACAAAAAAAGACCTACTTTAGGACAAAAATTAACAATAATTGCAATAACCCTAAAAAATTTTTCGGTCTGGCAAGCCGTCAACGAAATGAGTGGAAGGACTAATAAAAATGACGGATTTCCTCTAGAACAGTATACAGGTAACAAACAGTACGCGACGATGAATGATGTAAGTAAACAGGTGGCCGACGAGTTCAATGACTATTTCTCACAAAGTTGGATTTAACTTGGCTAGCTTAATCGACTCGAGCGGTCCGCTTGTTATAGACGATAACGACTATACTGTGGACTCTGTTTTTACTATGAGAACTGTCACGGAACAAGACTTATACAACTGTGTCAGAAGCCTACGCGGAGGCTCAGCTCCTGGGTACGATTGCATTTCCCGCTTCCTTTCTTAAAGACAACTTTCAGCTGTTTTGTGAACCTCTGCTACACATTATTAACAGTAGCAGACGTTCCGGGAAGTTTCCTGATGCTTTCAAGGTTGCTAAAGTGATTCCACTGTTTAAGAGCAATGATATTACAGAAAAATCTAACTTCCGTCCAATTAGCTTACTTAGTGTCTTCTCTAAAGTGTTAGAGAAAATCGTAAGAAATCAACTCACGGATTATATTGAAAGGACTAAATATTCTGACAGAACCGCCAGTTCGGGTTCAGGAGATCTAAAAATGTGGCCGATTGCGCTGTTCTCAGTAACGAAAGATATCAATTTGGCATTAAGCAAAGGTAACCGATGTTTATTAATATTTCTAGATCTAGCAAAAGCATTTGATACGGTAGACAAGAAAAAATTACTTCAGAAACTTCATTTGATTAGCGTACGTGGAACATCATTTAACTGGTTCCAAACATACTTGGCTAACAGAGAGCAGTTTACAACTATCAATGGTGTTTAATAGTGACCTGAAATCCGTCAACTATGGTGTAATCCAGGGGAGTACTCTTGGAACCATAATTATTTTTAATTTACATGAATAATATTTCAAAAATCAATATTTCCGGTAGCTTGTATCTTTTTGCTGATGACACTGCAATTTTATTCCAAGCGGAAACGTGGGACGATATTTTCGTAAAAGCAGCTCAAAGTATGTCAAAAATAAAAAAAATGGTTTGATCAAAATTTGTTAACCTTGAACGTTGCTAAAACAAAATTTATGCCCTTATCATTACGCGAATCCAGCGACACTTCGATTAATAGTATTAAGCTCCACGTATGCGACGACTTCACTCGTAATACTGATTGCCCTTGTGACATAATTGACCGTGTTAATGAGTATAAATATCTTGGCGTTATGTTTGACAATCGATTGACGTGGACTGTACACGTAAGTTATATAAATAAGAAATTAAGGAAAATGATTTTCGCTTTTCAACAATTACATGAAGTGCTGACAATTAGAGAAATTAGGATGGCATATTTCGCATATGTGCAGTCAATTATTGAGGGGGAATTTTAGCATGGGGGGTGCTTACAGGACAGTTATAGATCGGCTTCTCATCACACATAAATCTATTATGAAGGCGGCGTTGGGGAGGTGTCGAAGGTACTCTTCGGATGCTTTGTACAATGAAATGCAAGTTTTGGATGTTAGACAGCTTTACATCAAAGCACTTGTTATTTACGCTTTTAAACATCAACCAAACCTATTTGACTCTTTGCCTCATGAATATTCCACAAGATACGCTACTACAGGACAGACTAGAGTTCCGAGTTTAATTAAAACCTTCTCTACTACTAATACATATTATATAGCACACATTATTTTTAATAAATTACCGGATTCCATAAAAAATACTAATTATATAACAATGTTTTCTTTAAAAAGAAGAATTATTAATTGGCTAAATTTGGTGGGAAGAGATCGTACTGAATTCTTAATTACATCAAATTATACACAATAGATGATGTGGGTTAGGATGGGAGGCGGAAAAATGAACATAAGTGTTGGTGTAACAGACATGTAAGGATGTAAGCGTGAGTATGTTTGAAATATACTGGAAGCATTTGGGTTTGTTTGGAAGTATACAGCTAATATGTTTGTATGTACTCGTATGTTGGCTTGTAAGTAAGTATTAGAAAATAAGTAATATAGTGTGAGCGAGTTTTAGTTATAGTTTTTGTGTAAATATGCGTGTGCGAGTGTGTGTGTGTGTGTGTGTGTGGTGTGTGTGTGTGTGTGTGTGTGTGTGTGTGTGTGTGTGTGTGTGGTGTGTGTGTGTGTGTGTGTGTGTGTGTGTGTGTGTGTGTGTGTGTGTGTGTGTGTGTGTGGTGTGTGTGTGTGTGTGTGTGTGTGCTGCAAGCGAGCGTTTGCGCGCGCGTGTGTGTTTGTGAACTTGAGTGTGTGTCTTCTGGGGAAGGTCATGCGAGACTAATACAACTACGTTGATGCCATAAATATAGATAACAACCCTCGATGATAAGGAATGGTGAATTTTTGTACACAGTTTTTCCGATGTCCGTCTGTTAACTAAGAGTTGCACTAAGGCCTGCCCATGGTCTTGATCTCCGACAGTTGGTCGTTTGTCCTTCTAATAATTATTTCTATTCACTTACTTCATCTAGATACATTCTCACTTTAGTTTTATTTTTCATTCTATAAAACATTATTTTTACTTTATTTTTATTTTATTTTTTTTACTTAATAAGATATAACAAAATTTTTAAGGTTTGAAAATACCAATCGAGTACTTTGTGGTGACTCGTTCTCACGCACAGGCTTTTGTAGCCCATGTGAGAATATTTCTCAAATAATTAAATTAGAAAAATATAAATTTATTTTACACAATATACGTTAAAACAAATATTTATGGTTATTGTATATTTTTAGACAATGAATATATTAATATAATTATATCATTTGTAATTTTTTTTTTTGAGAATAAACGATTTTTGTTTTGATTTGATTTGATTATTGGTCATTTCATGCTACGTTGAAATTACTGTAAAAACATAAACCTAAGGTTTTTCAATATATATCACCCTGCTTGTTAATCTAATGTTAAAAATGAGATTCTACTTTAAAATAATCATATCTCTCCTAGCTCGACGATAATAAATAATGGCTTAAAGGTGTTTGATATTTAACAATGTTGTTACAGAGTAAAACTCTGGTTTGTTTTCGTACTCACATTACTCTTCAATTAGCTATGTTATATTTTACTAAGAGATCCCTGAGGATTTTGGAAAACTAACGTTATTCATCTAAAAAAGCAGAAACGTCAAGTGTAAACACCAATACAAACCTAGCTTGTGAAATATTAGATTGTAGGAAAATAGTTACTAAAATATATGGGTTTCTTAGAAAAATAACAGGTTCTCTGGCTTCAGTAAAACAGCGGTATAATGCTGTGTAGAATTTGTTTTGTGAATCGTCTGTGTCCAGAGAACTGAGTAACTGATCAGTTCGTGAAATCAACCAAGATCATATTTGACTCCTCACATACCACAAAATTTTTGAAACCGGCTGAAATGTACTGTATTTATTTGGAGGTAAAACAGTCTCTGGTAATAGACAGTTAATGACTAAATTAAGCACAGTAATGTATTCTCCACTCGGAAAGTGTAGAACAGTTCCGCAGGTAGTTGTATAAGACCAGTTTCTCTTCACCCTTTTACGTCCCTGGTCTACCCAATTGTCCCAAACTAATCCCATGCATATTCAGATGCGTTGTAATTACAATTATGTTCCAAAATTGGAGATATTAAGAGATAATATCTTCATATATAAATGAATATATCTTCCTTCTTTCCAAGTAGTCAATCCATTGTGGTCTCAAATTAAATGAAAATAAAGATACTTTTCTGCTAGTCACAAATCTCTTTTGTATCAACAAATGGGAAACCAAACTATTGACGGACGTGATGCCGATAGTGTTTCGTTTTTAATGTAAATCATAACACTTGGCGTAATTTCAGACTGGTTTGATTTCAAAGCTGGATACCAACTTGTCACTTCAAATCACGTGGAATTTGGTGGGGAACGAACTTTGGTTAAATAGAAAAGGTTTGTGTACTGTTACAAGTTACTGTTATCATATAACGAAAATGCCGTAAAATGTACAATCTCTTGTCCATTTCGACTTTTCACCGCTGTTTTCACCCTATTGTATATTTTCCATTTCCAAAGAAGACTACTTACGGTATAACGGAATTTTCCAAACTGTATGCACACTGAAGGGATCTTAGGACCTATAAGAGATACAGTAAAAGATTAAAATTAAACAAAATTGTGCGTTTTCTTGTTATTGCAAGATCCACAAATGTATGCACACTGAAGGGGAAGGGGAACTATAAGAGATACAGTAAAGATTAAATTAACAAAATTGTGCGTTTTCCTTGTTATTGCAAGATCCACAAATGTATGCACACTGAAGGGGAACTATAAGAGATTACAGTAAAGATTAAATTAACAAAATTGTGCGGTTTTCTTTGTTATTGCAAGATCCACAAATGTATGCACACTGAAGGGGAACTATAAGAGATACAGTAAAGATTAAATTAACAAAATTGGTGCTTTTTCTTGTTATTGCAAGATCCACAAATGTATGCATACTGAAGGGGAACTATAAGAGATACAGTAAAGATTAAATTTAACAAAATTGTGCGTTTTCTTGTTATTGCAAGATCCACAAATGTATGCACACTGAAGGGGAACCTATAAGAGATATACAGTAAAGATTAAATTAACAAAATTGTGCGTTTTCTTGTTATTGGCAAGATTCCACAAATGTATGCACACTGAAGGGGAACTATAAGAGATACAGTAAAGATTAAATTAACAAAAATTGTGCGTTTTCTTGTTATTGCAAGATCCACAAATGTATGCGATTAAGTTCATTATATTGGTTGCGTCGTTCAATCGATGTGCTTCAGAATAACAGTTATTTGGCAAAAACGTTTCATTTTAGAGTAAATTAAGTTGATTTAATAATTCACTCGTAGGTCAAAAATAATCTCAGTAACAGTAATTTAAAAACTAATCTTGTCAAATATTTTTTATGTGTTTTCACAAAACAGTTGATCTTAACACTATGTCCAGTGAACTTTACTGGTGAATTTAATTTCATAATCAGTTTTACAAACTATCTGACAATGTTCTCCAAAACGTAGGGACATGATTAGAACTATTTAAGGGCCATTTCTCATTACTATAACTTACATCGAAAACATGACTATATCGCGTTTAAAAATCCTAAATAAATGGTTGCTGAAAATACAAAAATCGTACACTCTCACAAAAACATCCTTGAATATCTTGTTGTATTTTCAGTGTTTTTTTTTTTGTAATTTTTTATTAACGAGTGATTCACGTTCAATATAATTCGATTCATATTTTATATGAACTTACCGCGGGCGGTGTAATAACATCATCAATACAATAAAACACGCCGTTACAACTGACACCAAGGGATGTTTTAAACGAGCTTTGATTTTTTTAATATTATGTTTTGTGTTCTCAACCAATTTATAAAAAACATAATTAGTTTTACCCTCGCAATTGTTTTAATTTGTTCCTACGACTATTGTATGTGTTGTTTTTAGTCAATACCTTTTACCGTGGAATATCGGCTTGTGTCTTCTTAACTGCTCTTAGAAACCACGACCTAGATACCTTGGTTGAGCAAGCGGGAATTAAAATTTGATGTCTGCAATTGTCATTTGAACGTCAGGAAGACGTGAGATTGACATATTAAAATTTATCTATGATAAATATTTTTTTACTGGTCTAAGATTTTGTTAGCGGACTAGCTTATTATAAGCTATATTATCAATTCTATAGAGCTAACATTATGTTTAAAAGGATTTTTTTTTATTTTAAAGATACCTATGATTTGTTTGGTTAAAAATTTTTTTTTTATATAATTCAAAGTTAATGTTAAAATCCCTTAATCATATCTCTCTAAAGTTCCAAATTTTCTCTTAGACCTAATTTTCAATCAAGATGAACCTTGAATCTTCAACTCAGTTTCGTACTAAATCGACAACTTTGGCGTCTCAGATTTACTTTTTTGGATCTTGATCAAGTTACACTCCAACAGCAAAGCATTGGGTTGTCTTGAAGTAACGCGCAATCTGTTCTATTTTCAAACACGGATTATAGGTCAGACGACGTCCTTTTATCAGCTTTTAGTAAAAGTAAACAGTGCATATATACTCAGTAATATAATAATTATTGTAAAACTTTGATGCATTTTAAATATCTTAAACTTCACTGCTTTTCTCAAATAATGCAATATTATTTGTAGAGGTATATTTTTATTTTAATACCATATTATATTATGTATATATATACACACACATTAATTTATCCTGTTATTTAGTGGTAAGTTCTTGTAATATTGGTGAACAATCCAGTCTATGACATACAAGCACGCCACTGTTATTTTAGTTCATCATCAGAATATCCGATATTTACTTATTTCTACCTGAGATACTGAACTTCCTTGTTTAAATTAAGACTTAAAAATTCACATGTCCTAGCCTGTTATTATGGTATGTTGTTTTTATATTTGATATTTATGATAACATAAAAATATCATACGTTTATATATTTATTCTGTTAATGTTTTCGCCAGCTAAGTATGTTATATTTCCACTTTTATTCTAGATATAATCGTGTTGTTTTAAATATACTAAGTTGCATTATTATTTTATATTTCATTGGGTAACAATAAAAAGTTAGATTTTTAGGTATACGATTGGTACAGTAGAACCCCGCATTATTACCTTGATTGTACTGGGCCGTGGTCGCAACAGCAAAAATCTGATAATCTGAGTAACCAATATATCGGGATATTCAATAAAGAAATCTATATATTTGACCATAACTCCCTTACAGTAATAAACTTACAGAGTATACATAATTAGTGAAATAAATGTTTAGCTAAAAATGAATTCATAATGTATACAGTGACGATAATCGCCAGCCTACTAGGTCTTTACATTCGGCAGACTTGTTTGAATGAGTTTTTAATTTTATGTTAAAGTAACACTTAAAACAGTATAGAAACAATTTTACTAGATACTTGTGAAATTCCGAAAAACTCTTGAAATTATCGCCTGATACCGGAAGTAGACGGTCGGAATATCCTAAAGTGTTGATTATGCCGAGGTAGGATATTCAGATATTCTACTGCACAAGTATATAATTCTAATACTAAAGTTCTTTCCATTTACAAATCGTACCAAACATTTATAAAGCTTCAAATAATTTTGAAAGTGCAAAATGGAATGTAATCTTCCAAACAAACGTATATACTAAAGAATATAAAAGAAATCACACAATGGCTCTAAGTGTTATGAAAACAGTAGGTATCTCAAGTAGGTCACACCTGATGTCAGGAACAGCAGAACAAGATTATCCTTTTGTGAGCAGCATTCCTTATTCTACTAAGAAGTCCATTTTTTGAATTAAACAAACAGTTAGGAGCTCAACCTTTCTGAATTATGCGACACACTAATTTACTTATTCTTAAGCGTTAAAGGACCGGAAGAGACCATGCTTTATGGACACAGCCGTGTCAGTAAAGAACTACACAATAGAGTCCTAACGACAAACTGTCAGGATGTCAGCTGAGTGTATTTTTAGCACAATGTGTTTAGAGGGGGGGGGGAGAGGGTGCCAACTTGGCCTTCCTTACACATATTCCTCTCCCACTCATACTTTATTGTGATTTTGTTTTATTTCTTGGGCGTGTGTATTAATTGCTTTTCAGCAAAAATACTAGTTCTCTGTAAAAGTGATTATGATAGTCACGTATAGCCTTGGAGAACCCTAATTAGATTACATTATTTGTTTTATTTAATTACTATTCAATCTGAATCTACCTAAAAGTTGATTTTAAACCTTTATATTAGTCAGAAAAAAGTTTTCTTTTAATAACTTTCTCTCCAGACTTGGTTGTTAGAAATGTGGTTACTTCATGCATAATAATTAATTAATCTAGTTCTTACTGTAACATTAATTACATTTAAATCTGCAATCTGAAGCCTGGTGCATATTGCTTTTTGTGTAATATTATTTTTCATGTTGGATGCCTAAAGAGAAATTATCATTCAATCCGGTGGGTGGAACTGTATTTTCTTGAGACTGGCAGGATAGTTTGTGTCGAGGGTCTGAATATATTGGCCGTTATAAGCAGTTTTCTGTAAAACAAATGTATTCCTAACACTAGACAAGCGGGGGGCAATGCTGCTGATTGAAACAAAAATCTATCTCAATTAGATCCTCGAAACAAACAGTCCCTAGGTAGGGGCATACTAGATGTAAAACCGATACTTTTCCCCATTCAAATAGATAAAAAGTGGACATTATAAACAACAGAAAGTTCGTACTGGCTTAATAATTAGGAACACAATGCCGAGTACCATTGGAAAACCGCGACTATTACCATCGCTACAGTGATACATGAAGACGTCTGGACATGTTTAGCTCTCGAGCGCTGCCAAGATAGCACCTCAAATATTATTTGGCCACAAAATGTAAATTTTCGTTATTAAACTTTCTGAAAGCAGTTGGTTGTGGTGACTGATCTGACTACGAGACCGATCCAAATAAAGAAAATTCTATTAATAAAAACGTAAAACAGAAATCATATCAAATTAAAAACAACGGTTTTCTAATTATAATTGTATAAATAACATTTTATTGGCCAACTGAATTTACATCAACATAATTTGGGAATATCGATAAAAGTTCAATTTATATTAAAAAAAACTTTACTTATAAGCTTTGCAATCACTACACAATTTACACATTTTTCATAAATAAATTTTTACGTTCATTTACTCGCACAAACAAATACTCATCAGTTTTATATTTTTATATTAGTTTTTTAATTTTATATTAAATAAAAATATCAGATGTAATAATAAACCATCAACTACATTAAATAAATAGGATTATGGAAAATAATAAGAAACTAACACTATTAATTAGTAAGTGAAAAAAATTATATAATTTTTCCTTACAACAATCGGAAAAACTTAAAATTCCAAAACTTAGTCAAATTTTACATTTTTGGAACCACGGAATATATAATTGGAAGCATAAAGTAACTTAAAAATATACAGAATGGGTCTTTTTTAATTTAACTAAAATTATAGTTTGCTGTGGCAAAATAGTCATTGCCCTTTTTTCCAGCCTTCCCTATATCTTACATATAATTAGGATTTTTAGTCAGTCAGTCATCAAAAGCTTAACTTTTCTTCCAAATGATTGCCTAAATGAATTATTTATGACCCTAAGTAAAATCCTCTTAACAGAACTTTGCATGATAATCGAATCCTGTAAATTTAATTTTTTCAACACATTACGATCTAAATCGTTATCTTTGAACCAAAACAATAACTAAAATAAGCACACATCCAATTCTTGAGATCCAAGTTAAACAACAATTATACATATAGATAAAGACCGATACAGTTACAGCCACAAAAACGTGACACAACTGATTCATATTTGTCAAGTTGGTAAATCTTCATATTAGTCACAGATAGCAATGCCTCTTCGCTACAAATCTATTTGGCGAGATTATACAAACATTCACGAAGCGATCTGAAAATACTTATATCGTTTTTAAACTCATACTATATCTATTCTTTGATTAAAAAAAAAAATATATATATATTATGCATTATTAAATTTGTATAAGTGGCAATAGCCCGAAATTAATTTCAATAAATATTAAATGAGAAAAAAAAGTACTGTGCTCCGCCGGGACTCGATACCCGGGTCTCTCACATTGCCGGTCTGAATGGTGCTACCATTACACCACAGAGCCCTTACTTTTTTACGATTCAGTTATTTTGTATATACAGGGTGTGTCTGAAAAAAGGTGCCCCATAAGTCAGGGCGTGATTCCTCACATCAAAATAAGAAAAAAAGGTCTAATTAACATAGGTCCGAAAATGCTTAGTTACCAAAGTTATACAGGGTGAAAGATTTCGTCTGAATTTCAGTTCCCCTGCTGCAACGAAGCCCTACGGGTATTTGTTGGCTGTTAATTAAGATGTACAATTTAGCGTACTTTATGTAAAATGAACTGAAAAATTGAATAAAAACCGTTTCCAGACCTGTTAGCTACAGTAATTTTTAAGATATGTGACGAAATACGCGAAAACTTGGTCCCGAAAAAACAAGTTACATTTAGGTTTGAAGCAGATTTACTATGTTAAATGTACAATAAACACAAAATATTTTTTCACGGTACTTGAGGAAAATTTAATTTCGAAGAGAAAGATGTTAAAATAAGTCTATAATAGACAAACGCAAAACTTTAAAAAATAATCCTTAATTACATACAAAACGCATGATGAAAAATAGACAAAATCTGGTTAAGCTCTCTACAAATGTAATATTGAAATTAAAACACAGCTGTTTTTATTAAAATATTTGATTTGAGAAACAAAAATAATTTCTATTTAAAAACATATGTTTTTAACAATGTAACCATTGTTTATAATAATTTAAATAAACATTACAAGCAGCTATTTTTCCATTGCTCATTAAGTTGCGTGTGTGTTGATCTGTACTTTAATACAAGTTAGTGCGTGTGTGCCGTTGAAGTTAAATTTTTTTGATAAGGCTAATAATATCTTATTCAATCATGGCAGGTAAATATGGAATATTATGTACACTAATGGTGAAATGGCAGACATGCATTTAATGTACGGTCTTGCACATTGCAACAGTCCGTCAGGCTAGACGACTCTATCAGGAACATTTTCCCTCATAGACAGTTTTACCGACTCATAAAATGTTTTTCTTCCATTCATAGAAGGCTAAGCGAGATCGGGAACCTTTAAATCTAGAAAAGTTGGTTAGATCAGGACGGCCACGTACAACGTGTAACAGCTGAATTGTAGGAGGCGTGATGGACTAAATGGACAGAATAGAGAATCATCCTGGAAGAAAAGTACTAGAGAACTTAGCCTTCGGATTTCGGTGTTAGTAATTCAATTGTCTGGAAGGATTTTTACACGAGCAGCAGTTGCATTCTTTAATCGACTATCAACAGGGTCCAGGCTCTTTTGCCTCAAGATTACTTTCCTCGTGTTCACGCTATGCCAATGGCTTTATCCAAAGGTGCAGAAATCCACATTTTTTAAATTAACATTATCTTTACTGATGAAGCAAAATTTTCAAGAATGGCTATTCTTAAACACCCAACCCACAATACTCACATGCTGGGCAATTGAAATCCACGTGCCATTTCAGAGAACCGTCACCAATATCAGTTTTCCTATAAACGTATGGGCTGCTATTCCTGGGTGATAAAATGTTTATTAGTTTTTTTACCTGATACGCTCAATGGTGAAAATTATTTACATTTCTTGACGACTAATCTGAATGAGTTACTCGAAGATGTGCCACTATACACACGCAACAACATGAGGTTCATGCAGGATGGAGCTCCAGCTCATTACACAATTACAAGTAAGAGAATTTTTAAATGCAAGCCATATCCAAACAGATGGATTGGGTCGAGGAGCCCCAGTAGCATGGCCTGCAAGGGTCACCTGACCTCAATCCTCTAGACTTTTTCTTATGGGGACATTTAAAGACGCTTGTCTTAACGACTCGCCTGTGGATACCATAGAAAGAGTTTGCGAATAAGGATTGTGATAACGGGATATTCCAAAGGATACGTGAGACACCTGTGATCTTCCGAAAGAGTTCGGAAGTCTATGAGAAGACGGCTGGCTGGCTTGTATTTTGAATGAGGGGAAACATTTATGAACATCTACTGTGACGTGGTTGTTTTTTTATAGGACAAGTGAAACTTTTTTAATTGAATGATAATTCAGATAACTTTTTTATGTATGATAATGTATGATTGTTAAAATATTTTACTTGAAAAAAAATAATAGTAACTCATTAATTTGTTTTAATAAAACAGCTGTTTTAATTTCAATATTATACATTTTGTAGAGAGCTTAACATGATTTTGTTCTATTTTTTCCCCCATGCGTTTTGTATGTAATTAAGGATTATTTTTTAAAGTTTGCGTATTTGTCTATTATAGACTTATTTTACATCTTTCTCTTCGAAATTTAAATTTTCCTACAAGTAACCGTGGAAAAAATATTTTGTGTTTATTGTACATTTAACATAGTAAATCTGCTTCAAAACCTAAATGTAACTTGTTTTGTCGGGACCAAGTTTCGCGTATTATTTCGTCACATATCTTAAAAATTACTGTCATGCTACAAGGTTGGAAACGGTTTTATTCAATTTTTACAGTTCATTTTACTATAAAGTACGCTAAATTTTACATCTTAATTAACGGCCAACAAATAACCCGTAGGGCTTCGTTGGGGCCAGCAGGGGAACTGAAATTCAAGTGACGTAAATCTTTCACCCTGTATAACTTGCGTAACTAACATTTTCGGACCTATGTTAATTAGACCTTTTTTTCTTATTTTGATTGTGAGGAATCACGCCGCTGACTTATGGGGCAACCTTTTTTCAGTACACCCTGTATATATATGCTGGAAACATGTAATGACTTAAAACTAACATTCTATATTCTTCAGAATTACATGGATTAAAGTACCCTTTGATTATTACACAGTAAATAGTTGAATAAGAAAATTTTTAGAGACTACAGCTTTATGTTTAATAAATAACTAGACCGACTTCTTATATAACATTAAAAATGGTTTTCAATATCATCTAAATATAGGGAAATAAACTATCAGTATGCCACCAAAACAGTTTGACGTTATCATTGACGAATTGTTTTATGATTAACAATAAACAATAAAAGAGAAAATTTCACTGAAATAAATTGAATTCACAAATAATTTCAAAAACACAATTAATTAATTATAAACATTATTAAGCCACATTTCATGCTTTGGTTTTTATAAATAACAATTTCACATTTGTAATAACACGTAATTCCTCTCTCAATAATCGGGATGGTAATTATTTTCAATAATCTTTAGATTATTCCATCTCCGTTTCAACTGTCCATAATCTAGCCAGCTTTAGTAAATTTAAAAACATTTTAATTTTTTTTTTATATTAATAACACTGTTGACATTATTCCCATTCCATCACACATGGTCGCCGAGTTCTTTAACATAACGGTAAACTTGTTTGCTTGAGTAATTTAATGTTAAAGTAAAACTGTAAAACAGTAGACAGGAAACAATGTTACTAAATACTTAGTGTGATTTTCTACATTCCTTTTCAAAGTTCTTTTACGACTGTTTTAAAATTGACGTATGGAAAAGACAAAATGTTTGACAAGTAAAACGTTTTCTTATTAATTTCCACAAAACTACGAAATTATGTTTCCACTTGCCTATACTAAAAACTGAGAATATTAATGAACAATAATGAATATACTAGAGGCTAACTCCATTGTTGTCGGCCCAAAGATATACGTAGGAATGTGTTTTAAATAAACTTTTAGTTTCGGCCATATCAACTTTTAGGGAATTCGTGAAATTCACTTTTAAAACCAAAGTTTTAAAACTAAATTCTGGTTGATAATATGAATTTTCAAGGTTCTCGTTTTGTATTTAAATGTGATTATTTTTGGCCCTATTTATAAATGAGAATTGTTTTAAAAAATTATTTTGGTTAAACCTATTAAAAATAATAACCAAAGAAAATTAAAATATACGAACGTGTCTATCTCCAAACTTGTCCTATTGGAAAAACTGTTTGTTACTTTTCGACGAAGGTTTTCTCTGTAAATTGGCAGTTTTACACCGATTTTTGTTAAACATTTTTCATTATAGAGCAGGATGTTTGTATGATAAGTTTGAAGTTGTTGACAAAAAAACGTGAAGTGAGTTAAGTTTAGCCCAATAAATGAAAACATTTATGGATTTAAATACTTATTTTAAAAAAGCATAAATGTTTTTGTGAGAGAATTAATTCAGCATTAAAAATGAACTATTCTGCTGTTCTGACTAGCTCCAAGAAAACTCCAAGATTAAGTGCTGTATATTTAATGAATTTGGTTTCTGTTTAAGTTTTGAGGCCCCTAAAGGTTAAAAAGTTATGACAAGTGATGACGAGGGCCATTGAATGTGGTTAAATTAAAGGGATCAGAGTTTACTGTATTTTACCAAAAAAAAAAAATAATAACAATGTAAAATAAATAAAAAAAATACATGTAAATATTATGTACCAAACGCAGAAAAAACTAGTTGCAATTTTTTCAAGTGTGTTTTAACCAACATAAAAATCATTTACAGTCGAGTTCCCACTTTTGTCCTATCATATTCCGTTTTTTTATCGAAGTTGGTGGAGTCCAAAGTCCTCTTTCCCTTGTTAATGTTTTTCGTGTATCAATTAATTATGTATTCGAATTGTATTTTCAATGTAGATTTTCTTGACATTGAACTCAATAGGGACAGTCGGTGGCTGACTTAAGTGTCCGAGTAGAGATAGCGTGGGTGTCAAAATACTAGATTTTTTTTTAATAGAAAAAATCCAAAAGCTCTTATTTGTAGAAGTGGAGTTTGTAGACTGCTGGATGTTAAACAACACGGAGATCATTAATGTGATAACTGTAAATCAGTAAGTTGGTAAAATGTCCTCTTTAAATGTGCACAATAGAATGGAGAATTTTTTAATTTGATGGTTTGAAACGCACGAGGTCGACCTAACGCGGTCAAGCGTACAATGTGTTTCCGTTTTTCATCGTCTAGATAAGAGTCAAAGACGGTTGAGGACAGTTTTTGAGAACAAGTACGTTTTGTTTAGGCATTCCCATTTTTCATTTTGAAAATTTCATTATTTACACGAATGAAATGGTAGTTTGACTAGTGGAAGGAACTGTTATAGGATCACAACCTTATAAATGAGACGTTCCAACAACCGTACTTAAAACAGGCAAAATACCCATTTTTTTCATTCAGCAGAGTAATTTATATATGACTTCGACTTTAGTTTATCATGCCATCTATCATTTAAAAAGTTACGACGACATCAGTTTTCCGAGTTCTGATCTTAAGATACAGACATGCAAAAATGCTTTATTGAGAAAGAATCCACAATATCCCAATGTAACCCCACTTATATTTTGAGGATAGTGTATAACTTTCAAAGCAGGGTACATTACCATTTCAACAAGGTAACGAAAAAATCCTTCAATCAAGACCTGAATCCACCGTTTACTACGGGAACTGTCATACCCATTGCAACTTCAGGTTAACCAATAGCCGTTGTACTTAAAATCACTTATGCTCAGAGTACAAACTGATATACGACCCAACCTCGACCATTGAACATCCTGTGATATTATTGATAAAAATATTTCTCTTTGTTGTTATGTTGCAATTTATACAATTGAAAATTTTGTATGTAGAACGAGATAACTATTTCATATCAAGGAACGTTGACAGGTCTAATTAAGGTCTTGAGAGTGCTGAACAGAGAAGTGGACCCTCATATATTTGCAATGAAAACAACAAGAATTGACTGAGTACCCCTATTTCTCGGGTTCAAAACTACCCATAATTGAAGATGAGATTTAGTGCCATTTTAAAATTTGGACAGATTCAAGAGAAAATCTCAGGGTATACAATAATATTGTCAACAAAACTCTCTAGAATTAAGTAAAAGGAAGAGGAAACAGGATCTACCGAAACTGTTTTAATAGTATTGCGTTGGTAATAAATTTTAATAGGAAATTTTAAAGAATACTGCGTTGTCACATTAAGTTACATTATAACCTTGTGTGGCGTTACTAGTTTCTGTAATTTTCTGTGTAGAGATATAAAGGAGTGTACTGTGTATTACAGTATATGTATATACAGTATGGATTACGGAGTAAATTATAACCTCAATAAATATTATAGTAAATAAATGATGGATGAGGGGCGTGAATATCCGAGGTCCAGGGGAGGTAATAATACCAATAGAACCTATGTTCACAAAAAGCGCAACGTGAGATGGTTCATCAGGTGCGGCACGGCAGGGAAATTGGTTCCCGCGGAGACTGTAGCTGGAGTTGTAAGGATAACGGTATAATACGACAGACAGATGGGGCAAGGAGCACTGCTAACTTTGTTCCTTTATTCGATATTAATAAGTGAGAGATCTAAATTGGTAATTGAAATTTCAAATCGAATTTTCAAAACAACGTTTTAATGACTAAAAAAAAACTTTATTTTTTTTATTATTTGACCCTTATTTCCTAATACTAATAATTTCTAAAATAACACAGTCTTATTGTAGATGAATTTTTTCATAAAACTAGCTATTTATAGCTGCCATTACTGGAATGTACACTTCTTTGTTCAGGTGGTCAAACCCTAAGGAATAAAAGCCCACGCATACAAGATAAATTTCAAAATCGTCACGAAACATAGGATGAATTCACGCGAAAGTTTATAAAATGAAAAAAGAAGATGTTCTATGTTAAAAAATTCGATATGTCCATTAGGCCGCCCTCTGGGTTCTTGACCAGTTGGGGCTCGTTTGTCCTATTACCGCGTAGTTCTCACAAATATTTTTGAGACTATAGGTGACCGCTCGGTCCAGCCATGCAATCATTATACGTGATAAACGTGCCCAATAAGAATTTCATTGCCTTTAGTTTACTAACTTCTCTCGCCCTACCATGATGTGTGTGCCATCCTTGCTGTTGTAGTAATGTGCCCTGAATTGGTGTCGCCGGTACTGTATTCGTTATTATCCTTGACTTTTTATAGCTGGGTTTTTCGTAGTACATATTTAAAACTCTGGACGTAACACTATTTTTACTTTTATAAAACTCATCAATTTCAATTATAAAAAGTAAAAAAAGTGGTACGTCAGATTTTAAATATGTACTCGAAACCCAGCAACAAAAGTCAGAGATAAAGAACAATACAGTACCCGCGACACAATTCAGGCCACATTTACTACAACACAAGATGCCACACAACATGGTAGGCGAGGAAAGTATATGTAAACTTAAGCATGAAATTCTATTGGCACGTTATACTTAATGATTGCCCTGGCTGACCGGACGCGTCTCTTTTTTGTCCGATGCCTTTATTTCGTTCCACATCGAAATATTTTTTTACTGGTTTTGTAGCATCTAGAGTAAAAGGGGCAAGATTTGCATGTTTTCAAAATATGTTCAGGTTGGCCTTTTAATTCCAAAAATATTTTTTAAATTTTTTAATTGCTAAATCAAAATCAAAATTCGGAAATGTCGCATTTCTGTCGACATATAGTTTTGAAATTTCTAATAATATCCTTCTTGTTGGTTTCGTTCCGAGAAACTTACTGTGAAGTCAAACACTGTTTTGAGAGTTTATGAAATTAATTTTCTGTAATATTCTTTTCCAAATTGTTTTGTATGCCTCATACTTAAGCGGTTTTCAAAAAAACAAACCCTAATCTTTGTGGGGCATTAGATGAAAAGGAAATGGACACAAGTATAAAACCAATCTCCGTTTTCCATCAACGCTAACTATCATTAACAAACATGTTTTTTAAAGTTCACAGGACATGTAGAAGTCCCTTAAGATAACATTGAATTAAAACCCATGTTTTCTTTCCTCAGTTAAAAACTATTAATTAATGTAACCTTAACCTCTTCAATGCCCTACATGATGACATGATACTAGTTCCTGACAGTAAATTAGTAACGTAAAACTCTGGAAACGTAAAGGTCACTAACTTACATCGTTTCTATGTTCTAGGTGACGGGTTTAGTTTATCCTGTTGCCCTTCGTGTATAGTTAGGTTTAGTGAAAAACTAATAAAATGTTTATCTTAGGTTAGTTAACTTTACTTAACATGTTAAGTTTTTGTCTAGAAACACTATGTCGTTATTTTATGATATTAAAGAACTAAATATATATTGAATTAGTAACAATACCTAGCCCTCTCACGTCGTACCAATTAATAAGAGAAGGTCTTATTGGTGCAGGTGACGAAATAAAATTAGGTTTGTAATTTTCGCATAGAAAGGGAATCTGCAGATGGAGGGATGATACGGGTAAGACAGCAAAGGTCTTTCTGGTTAGTCCTACATTTGTTAACGGATTTTTACAACGAAAGTTGACGTTTTTCCTCTCTGACCTTGTTAATTTGTCTAGTTGCAGCGCCAATCAAAGGCTCGTCGCTTATGCTTATGGTTAGCTATAAGTGGATGGGGTCGGTTGATGAAAAACATTTCGAACACACGCTTACTTCGGCGTCTTTCCAGTTTTCTTTTTGGTGGGTTTAATAAAATTGTTAGTGGTTTTTGCATTTTTACCTGTGTGTTACCCCCTACCTCTCATGCGGGCGGAATATTGCATAAGTAAGATCCTTTAATAGTCGAAATTATTGATTTTCAAGATGGGAGTAATTATTGACGACGACAGATGTTGCCTTTTCTTTTTCCAGGGATTATTGTAATAATAATTGATACAAAAGGGAAATAAAGAGAGATTATTTGATCCAATTATATCAGTAATGCAGAGTTTTTCAAGAGAAGTACAGGTTCGTTGCAAGTATTGTTTCCAAAAGTAAAGATGTCTTCAATTTATAATATTATTTAAAGGTTACTGTGTGGTTAATAATTTAGGTAAATACAACACGTTCATAGAAATTGGTTTAAAAACATCAGGATATACAAGTTATGTAAATTAAATACTTTTGGTTTAAACCATAGTTAAATTACAGTTTAAAACTTTCAGTCTACACCAACAGGTTGTGGACACGACGTGGTGTACAATGCAGAGTTTTCAGCAAGTTTATTTAGGCCACCTGTAATAATGAGAGAAAAAGTGCATTTTATTTTGAATTTAATTTTAGAAATTTTAATTTGAGCTTAAGATTTTTAAAGGAAAGTTAAAAGTTAAATTTAAGTTAAATATTAATTCGATTTTATTTTTTGAATATAATTAATTATATGTCGTACGTGGCGAGCGCAGTCGCGCGCGCGTGTGTGTCGTGTGTGGTGTATTGAATTTTCAAATTTTAAATACACACAAATGGAGTCCTTAAATTTACTCTCATGAAATTATAAATATTGTAAACATTTTATGTACTACAGAAGAGGGTATGGGGTTGTATGTAACGTAGCGCCTACGTTTATGGTTCCCTTTGGCCGGACTGTACTTTTCGAAAACTATAAACACAATTCGGGGACGTTTTCGATGAATTACAAATATAGCTTTTTGTTATTTTTTTACACTATGAACGCAGCAACAGACAAGACTACTCTAAAATTCAATAACTTTTCGGACGTTGCAATATGTGATTCGAGACGTTGAAAACTTTTAAATAATAATACGCACTAGACCAAATACGTATAATTCTCGCACAGTTTCTTAACTATGTTTAATACAGGTTATCATCTCAACAAAAATGGATACCAAAGTAACAAATATATATTTGCCCAATTTACATTAATTAAATTAGCTAATTTTTAAAATTTTATACTACTTTACCATTTTGATAAGTTGAACGTCCTTAAAAATCTATCATGGAGGGAGCTTTTTCTATTTATCGTAAAAGTATATAATTGTTAAGAGATAAGGCAAAATGTTGTTTAAAAGACGCAAAAGCCTAATCTTGTTTAAATAATTTGCTGAATCAGATTAAC
>NW_025781156.1:0-43116 GCF_021130785.1 Homalodisca vitripennis | reverse complement strand
CGACGATTTGCAAATATACATGTACTGAACTAACCAGTTTTTTTTCACTACTCAACTTAGATATTGAACCATTAACTAACTCTTGGGCAACATAACAAGGACTGAAACTAAATGAAAACAAAACGTAAGCAATAATGATTGTTGACTCTAGGATGATAAACCAAATTAATCTTGACACCATACCAAAACTTAAAGAGTTGTGAACGGTGAATTACCAGAACATACTGAAAAAATTTTGAACTCACTATGAACACACAAATCTCAAATGGACTGACAAGTTACGATAACGTCAAACTCAGAATAGTCTTTACTGGCATCCACAGTTTTAAAGTCGTTTGCCTTGTACCTGCCATTCAATGTTAAGTAGATGCTCATTAAGACTCTTACACTATCACATTTTGACTACTATGATGTCGTGATGGTGAGATGAGCGTTGAGCAATTAGGCAAACCTCCAACGTGTTCATAATTACTGTATTATATTTATTTCAGCAGTTGTCATGGAAACTTTATTAACTACGTAAATTCCGCATTCTTTCTATTCTACATTTAATTATCAAAAACCACATACAGTGCAGTCTCTATAAATCCGGGGCGGTGCGCTAATACGGCATGTCCAGTAATCCGGCACTGTGCGAGCGATGACGGGTCGGGTTAATGCCCTTCGGTTCATGTCACTGTAAGCACGGATGACTCACCGGCCCGCCGCGCTGCCACTAGTCACTCGTCAGTTGCTTGCCTACTTTTCAAATTTTTTTTACTGTATCCTTCCGTTGTTAATTCTTAGCCAGATTAGGCATACTGTACTCTTTGTTTATTATGTTTAATTGTTTATTTAGTTATTTTCCAATTGTACTTTTGCGTTTCTACTTATGTTAAACTATACTTTAACTGGTTTCTAATAAATTTCAATGTACATTTGTATGTTTTTCGTATGTTTTTTACCCATACATCCATTAATCCGGCAAATCCGGCAATTTCGGTAATCCGACACTACCAATTCAGATATATACTGCCGGGATTAGCGAGATTGCACTGTATTTTTTATCTGTCCAATCATTTCAACTTTATCTCTGATATTATTGAATGACCTACAAGAAGGAAAGCCACTATCAATTTTAATTCATCAATGTAGTATTTAATAGGCTCTTTACTGTTCAGGCTGGAACGTTCTTCCAGATGATATTAGATGTATTGAAGACCGTTCACGCTTCAGGGCTGAGATTTGGAGCTTGTCTGTGGGGGTGTTGGGGGTTCTGCTTGTTTTAGTCATGTGGTCAATTAGTGTGTTTAGAGTGATTTAATGTGTCTTTGCTTCTTCATTTTGAACTTTCTTGTATTTATTACAATTTACATAAAGTTTTTCTTTTGTATTTTAAGTTTTGAGTTCATTTCAATATATAGATTTTTACTTTTAAGTTAATTTAATTTTGTATAGGTTAAGCAATTTTGTTATTTTCTAATTAAAGTACCGCATTTGTATCAAAGTATTGTAAATTTTCTGTATACAATATGAGGTTGAGTTGTAGAGAGGGTATAATAGCCCTAACTCCGCCTCTTCAATTTCATTTTCATTTTTCACATTTTTTCATTTTCATTATTATCATTTCACTTATTTTATTTTGTTTTCAATGTAAAATGCGAAACTGTACTAGGAAGTCAGAAGGGTAAAGCATGACGCTGATTGTGACCAGACCAGTCCCGGATTCTTTTGATGTCAATATACATGTAATGAAATGAACATCCGCCCACTGAGACAGGCCCAGCCCAGCCCTTCCCGGCCTTTTTGTAAAGTCGAAACACATGCAATTAAATGGACACCCACCTATTACTGCCAGCCGAGACCAAATAGGCTGGGCCGGGCCGTTGGCAGTGCTTTAATTGATATCAATTAATCTAGATTTAATATATTTTTTCAAATATCCTCAAATATTTTATCAAATGTTATTGTATATTTAAGTTAACCCTGCAACTGGCTTTAAGCGATTATCGACGCATTAACTACAGTTTCAAAATGGCACTACTTAAGCTATTTTCGACGCATTAACTATGTCGTAATATGATCTCTCACAGCAAGTCTATTTTTACTTTGTTTTGAAGTAAAAACATACGTAAATCTAAAGATAAAGATCCAAGGTTTCATATTATATCATAAAACGTTCTATAGTTACGTTAAATCTTTCATTATAAAATTCTAAACTTTGATGTTCACATTATTCTGATTGCCATTTGTTTGCGTAATTTCCAAACACGCTAAAATTACCGTATGTTTGTAAAAATTTCCTATCGTGAGTTTACGTTCTACATGATCGTAAGTGTCGTCATTGAAAACAGTGTATTCTTGGCTTTCAGAAACATCTTTTCAATAGCCAGTAGGAAAATAAATGTTTATAAAATAAGCGTTTGAAAAGCTCGTGTTTTGTAAAATCCCAAAATGCCTAATGCGTCGAAAATAGCTTAATTAAATTTTGTTATTTTATCTTTGTCTGGAAATAGTGAAAATCATATCAAAACAAAGAAGAAGAATTGCTCTAAGCAACAGTATCATCAACGAAGATTATGAACTAGTATTTTATTTTTATTCTGTTGCGCAATCACCGACTCAGCCAGTAGAGAAGAACAACGCATGGCTTGGTTGCCATGTTGATTTCTTTGTTGTTATTACGCCATTGCCGGTATTAGTGTGTTGCTTGCTATTTATTTGGATATTTTGGACTTTTCGTAAATAAAAGTTTGTTTAGTGTTTTTTTTTAATTAGTGAAGTGAAAAATGTAGAGGTTAGGTTAAGTTTTAGTGAATAGGTTGGATTTTTGTGAAACTGAAAATAAGCCTATGTTCACGTAGGTTCAGTGTTTTATTATTTTGTAGACAATTTAATTTTAATTAAAATTAAATTTTGATTTAAATTTTTGCAAAGGTATTTATTATAAAAGCATATTCATGTATTTTACACAATAAAGTTTTTTTTTTTACTTTTTCTGAAGGTATTAGCATTTTATTTCTATGACCATTGTTTTATTTTTTTTTAACAAAAAATAATAGAGATAAAAATACATTTTTGTAAACTTCAATAAAAGTACTATCTTTATAAATAATTTTTGGATGAAAAGAAAATTGTTAGCTAAAAAAGTTAGGCATTTATTTCACAGTTTTGACTTATGTAAAAGTTAAAAAAAGTTTGTTACCATATAAAAATATCTTATACAATGTAAACTTCTATAAATATCATATTTTTCTCTTCTACATATATGTATCTCTTAGAAATAAATATTTGTTCATCCAATAGATTTCAAAATGTCACAATGGTATACATAATAGTGCTATACAAACTTTTTTCAGATTTTGTAGTTTTTATATATATATTATTCAAAAGTACCAATAAACTTCTTTTATCTAAATATTTTTGTTGTAATTTGTAATTGAGGTATATAAGCAAACTTTTGTATATTTTAGAATTATTCTAAAAAAAATTCATATTACCTGAGAGGGTGCTATACATTTTGAGAAAAAATTATTCTTTACTAATATTTTTACGTTAATCTGTAAAAAAATAAAAATACATTAAATGATTCAATCTTTAATATTTTTGGGAAAAAATACATTTATTTCTAAAGACATTGATGTTTTTAAAATGTTTTTATCTTAAAAAATAGATGAGCAGTGATTAAAATACAAAAACCCTTACAAAATCACCAAAAAGTGTCTGCCATTTTGGGAAAAATGATGTCCAGTTCCAGGGTTAAGTTTAATACATAAATACTAAAACTACATCTAAAGAAAACTAAAAAAAAATGAAAGTAAGGAATATATTTTTTGTAGTGTATAGATATTTAAAAATTTAAATTTTCAGTTTAGATTTTCAAATAGCTTATCATGGTAAGAAGTTTAAAATGGTGTATGAATGAGATTTACTTTTTTTATAACATGTATATATTTCATCTTCCATATTGACGTGTAAGATATATGTTTTAATTGTATTAACAAAATGTGTTATGATTTGTGGAGAGGTTTCTGAGGCCCTTAAAAATCCTCATTTTCTATTCCCAGCATTTAAGTGCAACAAATATAATAGATAAGCAGGAAAATGCTAAATAGTTATATTTTTTATGAGTTGTTCTGAAATGGGTTATGAAAGTTGATAGTACATTTTTACAACTGAACATAAGACTTGAGTTATTAAGTTTATATTATTTTTTTTGTATTATTTGTAGGTGTTGGTGTTTAAGAGAACTCGCTGTGAGTGTTCCTACATACTTCTTCCAGCAAGTGCAACTATTTTTTGATCTGATATTTAATGCAATAAGGAGATCAGAAAACCCATAATCAGAGAAGGTGCTGTGGAAGCTCTTCGGGCCCGCTCTGGTGGTCACGGCACAGCGGGAGACTGCGAAACAGACTCAGAAAACCTCAGTGGCAAGTGAAATACATAATATATAACAAAAATTTGACTTTGAGAAGAGATATAGAGTAAAATATTTTACTCTATTTTAAACATCTTTTATTTTAATTCACACTGAAAACATAAAGATTTTTACTTTGTAAGTGTTATAACCATTATAGACAAAGTGGAAGTCAAGCCATTATGATTTCTCTGTTCAATTTTGAAAATCAGTTATGTCCAGGAACATTATTTTAACACGTCTCATCATTCTCAAAAAATCGTTGGATCTATAACTTCTAGATCTAGTTCTACTCTGTAATCGTCTGTTGTTTTCTTGTCATTTCTTGGATGATTAAAAAGGTGGTTAATTTTGTTACGTAGTCTGTTGAAAATTATAACCTTTGTGCAGGTACAAGCAATGTTACGATGAAGCTTCAAACGGATTTGACGACACATTCACCAAAGAAAAAGGGGTATAAATCGAGATGATAGAGTTCATGGATCATTGCTGGTGCTCAACGAGCTGATGAGATGTAGTAATGCCCAGTGGGAACGCTCCTATGAAGATTTGATGCAGAAGTTGCAATGCCCAGTTACTACACCACCCTCGGTATATACATTTAATCTTGTATATTTTTATTTCTATAAATTTTGTTTAGACTATGTTATATTTAACCAATAATTTTAAAGTATAATTAATACTTTAGTAAGGCCTTTGGTATGGTAATTTGAATGGATTTGTGGGGAAATAACTACCCACCTTTCTGAAGGGACACATTAGTACTTAAAAAATGTATATTATTCCATCTGTCATTTCACAATTTTCACTAATTGAGAACTGGGATGTAGGAGAATTTAGATTTGCTTCTGGAAATTAGTTGGAACTTGGAGTTAAGTCTGGTTTAAAATATTGAAGTCAGACCCCAATCAAAAAGTGTCTTGGGGTTGAGTTCTACATGGTCCTAAAGATCCTTAGTTATTGGAGGATGAGAATTAGGCATGCTTAATCTGAGTGATAAGAATTGGAAATGTGTCCAAAGAAGTGGAACTAGTTCCCTCAGATTGTTTTGGAACCAGAGTGTTCTTGTAATGCTTCACTTCTTCGGAACTCCATGTTCTGTCAGAATGGTCTACTAAATGTGCCAAGAAGTTCTGGGTGTTTCAGACACTGTTAAGCAGAACAACTATGCTGGTAAATAATCCAGTTGCGATCAGTTTACAGGTAATAATAACATTTTAGGTTGCAACCTGTTGCTCTACTGGACTATTTAGACGGAATTTAGAGGGACTGTAATTTTAAATTTACAGTAGTTATTAATCCTTAACCTGTTGGATCCCGTAGCCGCACAGTTGCGACTGAGGCAAGTGTGCAGTCGTGGCCCGTTGCCGTACTGTTGCGGCCGGCGGCGCGCGCAGAGCGTTTTATTTTTGCGTTTTCTTCAACTCAATTTGCTAAATTAAATGACGTTCAATATACCGGGTTACTCGGGAGAACACTGGCTTTCTCGTGAGGTATATTTTGTTTTGCGCTACGATACTTGGCAGCCTGTTTTTTACTCTAAACGTCGAGGCGTTTCAGCCGGTTGCTGTTGTTTGTACACAATAATTATGGCTTCGCGTAAGCATGAGTTGTTTGATCAAGATATTAATGGATTATTGGGCAGTGAGTTTAGTGAACTATCTGATAGTGACGACGAAAGTGATGTGGATATTTTCAGTCGTGTAAGAAGTGGTGATTTTATTTTTAGTGAACTAGTTCGTGATGCAGACTTCAACCACGATTTAGGTTATCTCGATGAACCAGTACCAGGACCATCAGGTGATACTGTTTATTCTAATAATCGTCCAAATAAGCCTACTTTGGATAGTGTTGACTTGGTAATAAACGAGGTAGTTCAAAATTATAATCCCAGAAATGACTTTACTGGTAATGAAGGAACTGAATGTAGGCCTAACCCCAAACGTAGAAAGCTACCTCCAATTACCTATCCCTGGGTGAATGATACCAACTTTATTCCGTACATATTTCCATTTGACAGCTCAAAATCTGGAATAAATGCTGATTCTGGAATAAGTAAGGAATCTACAAACCTAGATTTTTTCCTAGTTTGTTTATTCCTAGTCTTATTGATTTATAAAAAAATAAACTTACACTTGGAATCAAAATATATATATATATATATATATATATATATAAATTTAAATATGTATATTTGAATTTAGAAATATCAATAATATGAAATAAATAAACATAAAAATAAAACTTATGAGTATATGATTATGCAGATGCAAAAAATAAACTATAATGCAAAGTAGTAACCAAGTGCCAGAAAAAACCCGGGCCAGCAGATGCTCCTGTGCTGCCATAACCCGGGACTCAAACAGGTTAAAAGTGTTTGTATTAATTAAAGTAAAGGAAATCCTTAAACATACATTTTTATTTACAATTTTAAGTTTATTTTTTAAATATTTAATTATGTTTTAGCTTTTGATATTGTAATGGTGTCGTAAAGGAATTTGCAGTAAGGTCATTTCGTCATTGTATGAATATGGTGACTGTAGTGTTGTAGTGCTTTTCTGAAGTTTTTCTGTGTTGGGGAACAGTGGCTGGATTAAAAATGAAATTGGATTTTATAAACTGAACAATACCTATTGCAATGAAGTCTAGTATTTCTGGCTAATGATATATATATATATATATAACAAATTAGACTTCTTAGTTTAAATTTCCTTTAATATTTCGGCTTTGCCGTTTTCAAAAAGGTATAATAAAAGGTATAATAAAAAGTATAAAACAAAAATAACACAGCAACAAAATTTACACAAGTAAATAAATAAACATTTGCATAAATAAATAAATAAACAGGAATTTTTGAACATGTGATTAACACCAAAGAGAAATATCATGAACAGAGAAAGAATTTAGAAAAAATAATTTAGAAAAAATTATAATAACAAAAACAATTGATCATTTCATCTTTTATTCAGACCAAAGGGTACTTTTGATTTTAATATTAACTGATGTGCCTGTTCTAAATTTTCTAAGTAAATTTTGTTTCCATCTTCTGGTACTTTGCAAATACCTTTCAATGAATAACATTGTTCAAAATTTTTGTTTGTGGCCTAATGCGTGTTGTGAAACCAATTTTTTCATCCTGTTTTTTAGACGAACAACGATGATTATTCATTCTTATGTGCAATGGATTGGTTGTCAATCCAACATAATCCATTGCACAATTTTTACATGTTAATTGATAAATGTTAATTGATAAATTACATTTTTGCTTTTGCAATTAATTTCTCCTCTAATAGGGTAAATTTTCTTTGTTTTACTACTGGTAAAAAAATTTGACGATTTTATAATTTTGCAAGTATTACATCGTTTGTCTTTACAGGGTTGACACTTAAAACTTTTCTTCTTTTCTGAATTTTGTATGTCAGTAGGTGGCAATTTGGGCCGTACCAGAAGATTTTTCAGGTTGGTATTTCTACAAAACACTAGCCTGGGTGGTTTTGAAAATAAGTTTTTAGTAATTGGTGAAGATTCAAGAATTTTTGTGTGCCGTTCTTAGAATATTGTTTGTTTTGTATAAACCAGGAAAATATTTTGTTATAAATTTTACATCATCATTATTTTGGATTTTATGAACATTAGGGTGTTTAATTTGATTATTTATAAATTTTGAAGGATATTTTCTTTTGACAAAATGCATTTCCAAGTTTTTCTAGATAATTTTGATAATCTGCACTATCAGTACATAATTTTTTGGCCCTAGCTGATAAACCCTTTGGTACTGATTTTTTGACATGTACAGGATGGCAGCTGTTGAAATGTAGATAATCCATTGTGTTACTTTCTTTAATATGAATTTTTGTTTTGAGAAATCCAGATTTAATAAAAACATCTACATCCAAGAATGTTATGATTTCTTTAGAAAATTTCCAGGTAAATTTCAAAATAGAGAATTTGTTCAGATTTTCCAAAAATTCTTTTAAATGTTCAAAGCTATTATTCCAGATCATAAAAATATCGTCAATGAATCTCAACCATACAAGAGGTTTGTAGGATTGAGAATTCAAAAAATCTTCTTCTAATTTTGCCATAAATAGATTAGCATACGCAGGTGCCATCCTGGTGCCCATAGCTGTTCCATTAATTTGGAGGTAATTTTTATCTTGAAATTTAAAGTTGTTCATAGTTAAAATAAAATTAAGTAATGTCATTATAAATTTTGTGCTGGGACTGGCTTGCTTAGGTCTAGTTCTTAAAAAACTATGAATAGCTTCTTCACCCAAATTGTGAGGAATGTTTGTGTATAGAGACTGGACATCAATGGTAACCATAATTACATCGCTGGGAATGGGTTTGCTTCATTTCATTCAGTCTTGCGATGAAGTGATCAGTGTTCTTGATGTGTGACTTCAAATTTTTCACCATTGGCTGCAAAATGTCGTCGATAAAGCTGGAGATTCTTTCTGTTGGAGAACCATAACCCGAAACTATCGGTCTCCCTGGTGGTGGCCTTGTTTCCTTATGTATTTTAGGTAAAATATAGAAAACAGGGGTTCTTGGTACGTCAGGAGTTAGGAGAGCTAATGTTTCTTGACTTATATCTTCTTTTGGTCCCTCAACTGCGAGAAATTGCTTAATATCATTGTTAAAACGTTCAGTTGGGTCATAATCGATTTGTTTGTAAAATTTTGTATCGTTTAATTGTTTCTTAATTTCAAAAATATAATCATCGAGATTTAGAAGTACTATTGTGTTGCCCTTATCTGCTGGTAAAATTATTATGTCTTTATTGTTCCTAAGAGATGTGATAGCTTTTCTTTCTCCTGCTGTTAAATTGTCATTACTTTTTAATGAATCCGTGAATTCATGATGTGACAAATTCGATAAGATGACATTTATGAATTGTTCAATCGGATGATCTGGTGGAAGATTAGGAGGGGTCCAATTTGACTTCGGTTTGAACTTAGCAACTGAATTTGGGATTTTATTATCATTCATTGTGTTTTGTAGAAAATGAAACTTTAGCCTTATATTACGCGCAAAAGCGAGGGCATCAGCAAGAAAATCCATATGATTGAACTTTGGTGTTGGTGAGAAAGTTAATCCCTTGGATAAAACAGAAACCTCTTCGGAATTCAGATCATATTTGGAAAGGTTAAGTATGTTAGAAGCTACCATGCAATTTTGTTCGTTGTTTATATCCACAGTTTCATCCACAATAGAACTCATAGTGGAATGTTCTGCCAATTGTTTTGTAGTATCGTTTTTGGAGATTATGTTGATAGTCCTTGGTGGATCAATTTTTATGTTCACATCTTTATAACTGTAGCTATCTTTTAAATTGACCTTATTCGGTTCAGTTGTGTTCATATAGAGGTTACTGAGTTTTTTGTAAAGTTGTTCAAGTTTAGTTTTCATTATATGGTTACATTCTAGTAATACGTTATTAACAAACTCCGGTTCATCTCGAAGAAGCTCCAACAGAGAACTAAGTTTGTTACTATGTTCTTTAGATAAATCTTTGTATAATCCAAGAACAAAGCTAGTGAGTTGAAAACTTGTTTGTCTTGCGAAGGAAAATACATCATTTCTTAACTCGATTGGAAAAGCAAACACGGGAAATTTAGGCTGTAAACCTTTAGGTGTCAATCCAAGATTCAAACAGACTGTAAGAAAAGCAATCTTACAATTCAACATGACAATTTTAATAGCGTGGTATCTAAACTGGCTAGGGATACTGTGACAATTTTGAGTTCTTCTGTTCATGATTAACAAATGTTATTTAAAGTAGAAAGTAGAAGTAGAATTCTCTTACCAAAAGGCTTTATACAAAACAAACAATATTCTAAGAACGGCACACAAAATTCTTGAATCTTCACCAATTACTAAAAACTTATTTTCAAAAACCACCCAGGCTAGTGTTTCGTAGAAATACCAACCTGAAAAATCTTCTGGTACGGCCCAAATTGCCACCTACTGACATACAAAATTCAGAAAAAGAAGAAAAGTTTTAAGTGTCAACCCTGTAAAGACAAACGATGTAATACTTGCAAAATTATAAAATCGTCAAATTTTTTTACCAGTAGTAAAACAAAGAAAATTTACCCTATTAGAGGAGAAATTAATTGCAAAAGCAAAAATGTAATTTATCAATTAACATTTATCAATTAACATGTAAAAAATTGTGCAATGGATTATGTTGGATTGACAACCAATCCATTGCACATAAGAATGAATAATCATCGTTTGTTCGTCTAAAAAACAGGATGAAAAATTGGTTTCACAACACGCATTAGGCCACAAACAAAATTTTGAACAATGTTATTCATTGAAAGGTATTTGCAAAGTACCAGAAGATGGAAACAAAATTTACTTAGAAAATTTAGAACAGGCACATCAGTTAATATTAAAATCAAAAGTACCCTTTGGTCTGAATAAAAGATGAAATGATCAATTGTTTTTGTTATTATAATTTTTTCTAAATTATTTTTCTAAATTCTTTCTCTGTTCATGATATTTCTCTTTGGTGTTAATCACATGTTCAAAAATTCCTGTTTATTTATTTATTTATGCAAATGTTTATTTATTTACTTGTGTAAATTTTGTTGCTGTGTTATTTTTGTTTTATACTTTTTATTATACCTTTTATTATACCTTTTTGAAAACGGCAAAGCCGAAATATTAAAGGAAATTTAAACTAAGAAGTCTAATTTGTTATAATAGAGCAATTCTGCATTATACAACCGAAGTGAATATATATATATATATATATACAGTATATATATATATATATATATATATACAGTATATATATATATATATATATATACCTATTTTGAAGACTAAAGGCTGAGTCTTAACGTGATATAAACACAAATTTTGCTGTAAAGTATTGAACACTAGTTGAATGGTTGAATAATGTTCTGTTCAGGACTCTGTAAGTTTGCTGCCTCGGCTAAAGTCACCACTAATCTCCACCAAGACACGCCAGAGCACAGCGTCTCACACTAGCATCAGCTCCATAGTGCTGGCCAACAACAAGTCCAATCCTGAACACATGCTGTTTGAGAGCTCCGTCTGTCGCAGTCTCATGATCGAACATTTTGATGATGTCTGTAGTGAGACTTTGGCACAGAGGATATCTCGGTCTACCCATATCCTTCAAACTTTGCTGGCCATTCTGCCTAGGCTTGCAGCGTTCAACAAAGAGAAATTTGTGAAAACGTGAGTAGTTCTGTGAGATTATTCTAAAGTTTATTTAGAACAGGTATTAAAAGTTCTATGTATTTTCTCTCTTAGTGAATACTTTTCAATCATTGTAATAAGAAATTATACCTTAACATAGTTAATACTTTAATAAAGTAGATGAGTTAGTAAGTGAGTTACTCTTCTCCTTATTACTTTTAACTTTAACTTTTTCCAAATTCAGGAATAATTCAATATTATTAATGAATTTGTTGTTTAAAACCCAGCAATTGTTTGGATATATCATTAACCATTATTTAGGATGGCAGAATATCCTTTATATGTTACTAATCGTAGTTGCAGCCGAACCTATAATTTGTGTCTAATAAGTATTCATATTTCCATTTTATGTATTGTGTGCTTGCGCGCGCGCACGCACGCGCGTGTGTGTGTGTGTACTGTACATTGGTTACTTGCACCACCTCTGTGCTGCTGTGGCAGGGTTTCTGCATGTACTCTAAATTTAATTATCCGTTTTCTTGTTAAATATGAATTATTGAGAAATTTTTGTTTATTACAGATAAGCAAAAACTGGTACTGTACACTCTCCTAAAGGTGTGTAATTTTCAAAGAAATACATTTGACATTAGGAGATTATCAGCACTCTTTAGTTATTACTTTGGGATTGGCGTTGACTCACTTCTCTAAAATCATGAAGTCAACGTATGCTGAGTAGAATACAGAAGTCATTAGTACGACTGAGAGTAGAGTCTGTCTGATAGCAATCCTTAAGTTCACTATGTTACACTTCCAATTCGGTTTTACAGCATTGTATTAATGATGGTGACATCCAATCTGCTAGGATCCCCAAGTTTATTAGCCTCTACTATTAAACATTTGTCATCACCAACATCCTTGAAATATTGGATCTGTTATAACAAGTCTTTGGATAAATGCATTGCACCTCGTACATTGAATATTTAATACACAACCACGTTCAGTATCACATCTCTGACCACCACATACATATGCACACTGTTAAACATTTTTTATGACAAATTAACTTTAGCACTTCTCAGGATGTTTTTTGTTTTGTTCTAACACTCCCATGGCCTGCAGTGGTGGCCAACTCCAATTTCCCCCTTAGCTTCGAAATATGATTGTCTCTCTCCATTCTCTCTGTGCATTGCAGGACACATGTCACTTCTTACGGTTGAATTTTTAAAATTGTTTATAGTCTACCTACACATTTCAGTCTTATGTTAAATGAATGAAAACGAACAAATAAACAATATTTAATACTTTTTAATGGTGAAAATTGTTTTGTAGAACTTATGCATATTGTTTGTACCAGTTTTTATCATGCTAATTACCCATAACTATGTTTGCGTATTTTATTAAGTTTTCTTGACTTATTTAGTATTATATTTATTTTGAAATAGTAGTAAGAGAAATTAGGATTAAATTTAAGGGATTTACTTTTAATCAATTACCGAATCACTATGGCCATGAGCTGTTTCTAGTGACTCAGCTAGCGGCAGCAAGCTGCAGTAGTAGGCAGATTGTTAACAATGAGCCTCCCTTTTATAGCCTCTGATTTTTAAATTCTTTTATTTAAATCAAACTAAATATAGATATAATAGCAAAAACCTCAACCTGTTTATATTGTTTTCATGTATAAATTAATATGCTTTGTAAGCATACATTTGTTAATGTAAGTATGAGACAAATGTCAAGGAAAATGTTGTTTTTCAGACACCTGAATCCGACGATGGTGTATTTGTTGACAACCCTGAGAGGAAGGGATCGGGACAGAGCCACCGCCTTTACTACCATTGGTCTAATAGCAGTGGCAGTGGAGGATCACATCAAACCCTACCTTCCTAAAATAATGGAGATAATCAGAGCTTCACTTCCTACTAAGGTATTTTCCAATAGTAATCGTTGTCATGATTAAACTAAAATAGTTTACTTTGGTTCTAAGCACAAAACAGTACATTGTTTTACCATGCTTAAAAAATGTCTAAATAATAATAGAAATATATTACTTTAAAATGTGTATGTCTGATTTGGAGGATTTAAAACCATGATTATATATAATGTGATTTCTTGGTCATTACCGAATTTGTGAGTTATATAATTGTTATGTTATTGCTAGCATTTTTAACGATACTACTAGAATCTTGTAAATAACCATATGCTTCATGTATATACTGTCTGTTATTTTCCTCAGGTTAATAAAGGTGTCATATTCTCTTCAGTCTTCAGTCAACCTTCAGTATGAACATGTTTATAAAAAATGATTAACAAGTGATAAACAATATTATTGAAATATTTCACCTCAGTTTTACGATCAGTTGGCATGTGTTTTTGACAGGACACTCCTAGCAAGAAGCGGACGTCAGGTATCGAGCCAACTGTGTTTGTGTGTATCACACTACTGGGACATGCAGTGAAGACCCTCATCAAGTCTGATGTGAAGGACCTGTTGGAACCCATGTTGGCCACAGGACTCTCTCCTGCCCTCACCACCTCCCTGCGGGAGCTTGCCACAAGCATCCCCCAGCTCAAGCCTGACATTTCTGAAGGTAGCTTCATCAAAACTATTTTATGTCAATAATTGTTCTAAGTTCTGTATTTTTCCAGTCCTAAAATATTTATATTTATGTATGGATTAGCATTATAATTTTCCTGTTCCCCAGTTGTTCTTGTCATGTAGCTAGTGTTCTTTAAATTATAAAAATGTATGTACCAAAATAGGCAATACAATTACAAATAGGCAACACCTGTTGATCTTATATTTATTTTACACTTGCATGTCATAACAGCATGATCACTACATCACTATGTAAACAGATCAATAGATGAACGTATTATGCAGGTAACCCCACTGATCTTATTACTACATTAATCCTGGGACTTGTGGTCAAATTGCCTTATGTTTATTTATTTCACGTGTGTGGTACAAAATAGTACTACATTATATATCATTGTATTTAGTATTTTATTAGCAAAAAATTTCTAGAAAATAAAATACATTTTTTTAAACGTTTGTCTGAAATTATCTACTACTTTATGTACAGTAGTCTTTGAAATCTGGCTATTAAAATTAATACATATTTAGTTATTCATTTACCCAGATTTAAGAATTTATGTGTTCTAAAGCATGTTTTAATAATGTATTTATAGATTCTAAATATACAAATTTGATCAAATCTGTTCAGTATTGTACTTAACATATAATGTCGTAATGAATTTCATAATTTGTTACTTCACATAACGTAGCAATGTTGGCAAGGAATTATCTAATGCAAATGCCGAGACCAGGTCCAGTTCACACCTTTCTTAGTGCAGCGTCTGAAATCTGACACAGTCAGAACTTGACTCCTGATGTCACAAGATGCACCTGATGAGAAAAAGAAAGCTCCTCTTCATCTAGATTGTACTTGATTGATTTTGTAGTCTAGGAGACTCTGATATTGAAACGATGAAAAAGAGTTTATTTTGAGCTTCTTCTTATGACTTTTTTTGGATCTCTTCAGCCGTACATAATTTCAAATTCCAGGAGTTAAATCTGTGAACTGGAGCTGATCTCAGCATTTGCATTTGAACTGTGGTACACATTTATTTAAACTTAGTAAATTTAAAGACAACATTAAAAACAAAACCCGTATGGTAAATGAAAAGTTGTTATACATAGTTTTGAAGCATATAGAATTGATAATTTTAACCAATATTACACTGAAACCTTACAATATTATATAACACTGTTATTAATAGTTACCAAGCCTAATCTTTCGTAAATGCCTTATAGTTTTCATCCCTTTTAAATCTATTCATCATTTCAAACTTATGCTGTATTCTGTACATGCTTTCTTTTCATAGATCTGAAACATTCCTAAAACGAGTTTTATCTACATTGATGTTTATAAGTTGTATTTTATTATTTGAATTTCACCAAACTAAGTGAGAGGATCATTCTATAAATATTATGTATATTGAGTCTTGATGTTAAAATGATAATAATGCTTGCTGATAAAGTGAGTTATAGAGCACTATGGTTGCTGCAGGTTTGCTCCGAATGCTGTCTCAGGTGCTGATGAACAAACATGTGAGGACCTCTCACATCCCTGGAGTCTCTGCCAGTCTCAGTTCTGAGCCACAGGAGATTGCATCCATTGTTTTAGCTCTCCGTACTCTAGGCAGCTTCAACTTTGATGGTAATTTTCATACATAAAGATTTATTCTAAGTATTTTCAACATCATTATAATATTCTGTTTTTTATTAAAAAAAAACCTTAATATTTTATTCGGCTTTTGGAAGTACTGTATCTTTTTAAGTTAACTATAACTAATAAATAATTACAATAAGTGTCATATTTAATTTTGAAATGTTTAAAATAGCCTATTACTAGTTTTAAAATTACCATTAATGTGTTTGTATTAATAAATATTAATAATTATTGTGTATTAATAAATAATTTTTTAACTAATTGTTTAAACAAAAATGTATGTAAATTTGTTGTAAGACCATCTTAAACTTTTACAGTAGCGAGATGTTTTGCCATTTAGAATTTATTTGATTGCTAATGTTCTAAATTTTGAATTAATGTAATGATCTGTGAATAAGGTTTTAAGATTTTTTTGAAGAAAAGGTTAAGGTTAGATCATAGCTCATTTTCATGAAGAATTACTTCTAAGCTTTAACTCACACTAAATGCATAAATTTGGTTATTAAATAAACCAAATACAGTGTAATATTGAAGGACTCGTCAGAACATAACAAAGAGTAACTGCACAGACAGGTAGACAGACTGCCCTATGATCTTTTGACCCAAAAATAAATTTACTACTTCCTTTCAGTGTAGTCACAAATAGGAATGAAATTTAATACTTGAAGTTTATTCTTCTTGTCTCAGTTTTTGGTTCTTTAAAGTCAACATCCATTAGTCTTTAGGTAACCACTTGTTCAATGCTGAAGACAAGGGCGAAAATAGCCACAGTGAGCATGTATTAGTTTTCAAAGCAGAAACAATTGTGCCAAGAGTTACAAAAAACATTTCTTCATAAATTTATAATTAGATGTAGGTAAAGGAAACAGGATTTTAGTTTGTAGGAAATTAAAAAATTATACAACTATATGGTGACAACTGTTTGCTGTGGTGTAGGTCACTCGTTGCTGCAGTTTGTACGTCGGTGTGCAGAGCACTTTTTGAACAGTGAGCAACAAGAAGTACGACTAGAAGCGGTGCGGACATGTTCCCGCCTGCTGCGATTGGCTGTGGAGAGTTCTAGTAGTCGCCACTCACACACTGTCACGGCTACTGTCAGCGAAGTACTGGGCAAACTTCTAGTCGTCGGCATTACCGATACTGGTGATTATAGTTGTTTATTCATAGTTCAAATTGGTAGAAAACTTGTGAGAAATAGTTTGGACTTATTAAATACTATTTATTATAAATATTAAAATTAGTGTCATATAACTTTATAGTTCCTTAGCAATGTTAGATGTAAGATGGTGTGACATTTTTCTTTTAATAGCTGCAAGTAGTTCTTCCTCTCAACAGCTGCTGATAGTTTCTGCCTAAAGGATGTTCCTAATTATTGACCAAAATTTTGAATGCCTTCTTCACTTTTGTCTGCTACTTCAAATTTTACATTTTTTATAAGAAATCAAAATCTGAAATGCTGAAAAAAATATATGGAGAAGGTTGAAAACAAAACAGCAGCATACAAGTGGCATAAATGTTTTAGTATAGGTTGTACAAACAAAGAAACTGATGTTCATGTGAGATGAGTATTCCACTTTAAAAAAATGAACTCCGGCAATTGAGTAACGTTCAACAATATCGGAACTCTTTTTTTCTAGGAGAAGCTGATCCCCTTTTAAGCCTTACTCTGTTCGTCCTCATGAGCTACTGGTCTGTGCGAGGATCTTATCAAACAGAATAAGGGGGGGGAGAGTCGATATGGTACAAGGTCGATGGTACTGATAAAAACAGTTACAGACAGGATTCAAACCCGCGCTATCTCTAACTCAGACTCAAAGTACAACGTCTTAGACCGCTCGGCCATCGGCACTACCCAACTACTTACTTACTTTATTGTATGAAAGTGTTTGTAGCCTACACTGTCCATGGTTACAATTTCTCCAGTATGGTCAATGTTGTATCTTTAGTAAAAGTAGAGGACTGCCCGTTTCATTTTAATCTCTACACACCCTGTTTTTATGCTATTTATGGTATCAGGAGGTTAATTTTGGAGCAGATCATATTCGTTTTTTGTTTTCACAATGTTTTAAGTACAACATTTCATAATCCATTGAATAAATAGTTATCAGAAACTATTATAGAATAGCTGTAAGATGAATATCATATGGCTTGGTGTTTTTGCAAGTATTTTTTTTTTAATATATAGGATTTTTATAATCAAGTAGATGCTTTTCAAAAGGTTTTAAAAATTCTTTGTAGTATTGTTTTTGTATGAAATGAATTTAATGAGTTTTGGTAAATGTTTCTAGACAGTTGATGAATCTCAATTACTAAAAATAAATGTGCAATTGCTTAAACTGTTCCTTACTCAGTCTCATGCTTTAAAAACTATGTTATCTGTAAATGAAATTTAAAATTATTTTCATACTTATTTTACTGTTACAGATCCTGAAGTACGTTACTGGGTCATGGCATCTTTGGATGAAAGTTTTGACAACCATTTGGCGCAAGCTGAAAATTTGAGTGCACTGTTTGTTGCTATGAATGATGAAGCTTTTGAGATAAGAGAAATGGCCTTATGTACTATTGGACGGCTAAGTTCATTGAACCCTGCATATGTAATGCCTTCTCTTCGCAAAACATTGATCCAGGTAAGTATTATTTTCTATTCCCTTTTAGTTATCTTGTTAAGAGTTTGTAATAAGGATTTGTGTATAATAATTGTACTAGAAAATTATTTTAAACAGAACTGAAATATTTAGTTTAATTATTTTTAGGAGGACATAATAGTTTAATTTTTTTATTTTATGGATTTGTATAAGTGACAAAAGTGAGTCTACAAAAATAATTTTTGTAGATATAGTTTCTACAAAATGACCCGTAGGGGGACGTCTTACTCTGACGTTTAAAAGGTTGGCGACCTTTCGTACCCCGAGCTAGTGCCTGACACATCTCCAATCCTGGCACTTTCCCTGTCTCATCCATAAATCCTACCTATTCCTAATTCCTCCCTTTTCCTGACTGGATCGTGCTATTGTTTGCGGGGAGTGCTTGAACTGCTACACTCTGAGAAGGTGTAGCAGAAGAGAGCTGATGTAAGCTTGCTCTGCCGAAGCAAACGGTAGTATGAATCCTGGTGCCAGCCACTTCGGTCCCTGGTCAGGAAGTGATTATTGGACAGAAATGTCGGAGATTTCTGTTGCCACGTGCGAGCCCGAGTCGTGCGTGAATTCCCGACTCGGTTTTTAAACGAGATAACATCGGGCCCCGGGGAACTGGGGTAGGGTGCCCTGCCAAGCTTTGGCTGACAGGTTCCCGAGGGTATACCCGTTCCCGATGTCTCGGCCTGCACCTTTAATCACGATGCGCTGGTTCATATATTGAATGGCTACCCTAAACCCTTCTCAAGAACAAAAAAATAGAGTTGTAGAAAGAGATTCTACTATGGATCTGGAAAAGAAGCGTGCTCTCTCTTCAGAATCTGAAGAGGAAACAAACAAACAGAGAAAAACTGCAGACAAGAAAATTAATGTTCAAAATCTTCCCACCCCACTTTTTCTAGTATTCAAACACAAAGACGAAACTCAGAACTTGGCAAAGGTGAGCCCCTTCCTTGTTAACAAGGCTCTAGTCGGAGTGGGCGGCTCGCCGTCTTCTGTTAGGAAGCTCCGTAATGGAAGCATCTTGGTAGAGGCTGCGAACGCTCCACAGGCTCAGAAATTTCTCTCCATGAGATCCTTTTACGACAAAGTAGAAGTCGTTGTCCATCCTCATGAGACATTAAACTTCTGCAAAGGAATTGTATTCTGTCGCGATATGCTATGTTGCTCAATTGAAGAGTTGAAAGAAGAACTGAAAGATTGTCTTGTGACTGATGTGGTGAGAATAATGAAGGTTGAACACAGTGTACCGACACCTACACCAGGTCACATTTTGACTTTTGCCCTTCCTCACCCACCAGCCACAATTAGAGCAGGATATCTTTCTCTACAAGTTCGTCCATATTTTAGAAATCCTCAGAGGTGTTATAGATGTCAACGTTTTGGGCATTCAAGCAAAACTTGCAATAACCCTGAAACTTGTAGTCTTTGTGGAAAAAGTGGTCACAGTGACAAGGACTGTGCCGGTGGCGAAGAACAGTGCGTCAACTGCAAGGGCAAGCATCCTTCAAGCTCTCGCAGCTGTAAAGTATACATCGAAGAAAAGGAAGTGCTAAAAATAGTCACTAGCGAGAAATTGTCTTTCGGCGATGCTCGTAAGGAATATAGGAAACGACTTGGGCAAACCCCGAAGAAGGACGTATCCTATTCTCAGGCTGCCTCTGTCCCTGTGCAACCAAAACCGTGTTCTTCCTGCTCAGCTCTGGAAGGCATGGTTAGAGAACTAACCCAACAGGTTGCTGCCTTAGTACAACAAATTAGTGCCAAGACCTTCCCACGTAGTGGAGGCACTGATGTATCAGACCTTGCACCTTCTGTGTCTGTAAGACCGGCTACACCTACTCAACCCAAAGGACGAAACACTTTAAACAAGCAACAGTCTTCTGAAGGGCAGGTTGCTGCTCAATTTTTAAAAACCCCTAATGCTGGAGGTTCCAGCGTGACGGGAAAGAAAAATATATCTCCGGAAGTACGCCAAAAACTCATTTCTGGGATAAATCAAAAAATTTCCTCTAAAGTGGTCGAACGGTCAAAGGGTGCCAACAGAACCCCTCCCTCATACCAGTCCTCTAAATCCAGCCTAATGGAGGAGGATTTGTGTGATGACGACCTTAGACCACATTCAGAATTAGAAAAAACTACTGTAAATTTCAAACAAAATCAAGGAAAAACAAAAAATAAAATTACTTTTAAAACCTAATTTTATATGAATATTATACAATGGAATATTAACGGACTGCGAAGCCATCTGGAAGACCTGAACCTACTAGCATCACAAATAAAACCAAATGTCATATGTATTCAGGAGACCAAGCTTCGCCGTGCATGTCAATTTTCCATCAGAGGATAGGATATCTTCCGCCATGACAACCATAATGACGGACATGCATGTGGAGGAGTTATGGTTCTCGGCAAATCCTTCTCTGAATACAGTGGAGGTACCTTTGAACACACCTCTACAAGTAATATGCATAAAGCTTGACATACCGTTTAAATTACATATCAGTTGTGTTTATATCCCCCCACCACCAGAATGTCTTCCAAGAGAAGATCTATTGGACCTTATTAATCAATTGCCTCATCCTTTCGTACTTGTGGGCGATTTCAACGCCCACCATCGTTTTTGGGGCTCTACTACTTGCTCTCCAAGGGGCAACATGGTTTCCAAGGTCCTTGATGATCTAAATCTTGTTTTATTGAACGATGGCTCGCCAACTTATCTTTGCCCGAGAACAGGTTCCTGGTCAGTATTAGACCTAACCGTGTGCTCACCACAAATTGCTTACCGCTTCGATTGGTCAGTTTCCTCTGACCTTTACGGTAGCGACCATGCACCGGTCATAACTAAAGTTCTCGATATTCCAGGTAATGTGTCCCAAAGACCTAAATGGGTGCTTGATAAGGCAGATTGGAGCAAATTTAAACAAGTTTTACAGGCACCAGATGTTTCAACATCAGTAGATATAGACTCCGCCGTCAACAATATAACAGTTGCCATTTCAAGCGCCGCTCTGGAAAGTATTCCAAAAACAACAGGAATCATCAAAAGAAGAAACTTACCTTGGTGGACAGAAGAGTGTAGGATATCGCTTCGGGAGCGCAGGAAAGCTTTGCGGATATTTAATAGATCTCCGACCGAGGAAAACCTCGAACGATTTCGTCTTGTCAGAGCTAAAACTCGTCTCATATTTAAAAGATGTCGACGAAATTCGTGGAAGGAATTTACTTCTTCGATAAACCGTACCACCCCTTTATCTCTGGTGTGGAGGAGACTAAAGGCAGTTTGCGGAAAACAGCCACCTCTGCCTATTCTTGGCTTAAGGGTGAACGACATCATATTAACCGAGCCGAAAGATGTGGCAAACGCTCTGGCCTCGTCCATTTCTAACGTGTCGAGGACGACGTCCTACAGTCCTTTGTTCCAGCGATATAAAGTACAACATGAAGCACAGCCCTTAAATGACAATAACTATATAAGTCCCTTAAATTTATCGTTTTCCCTTGACGAACTAGAATCTGCTATTTCTCCCATTATAAACTCAGCTCCCGGTGCTGACGACATCCACTACGCCATGTTGAGAAACCTTCCTGTAGAGGTTAAAGCGTGCCTCTTGTCCCTTTTCAATAGAATTTTTCAAGAACGCAGCTTTCCAAGTTCATGGCGTAACTCTTACGTTGTGCCATTGTACAAACCTGGCCAAGACAAGTTCTCCCCTACTAGCTACAGACCTATCTCGCTTACCAGTTGTCTTTGTAAGATACTGGAGCGGATGGTAAATCGTAGACTGGTATGGTTCCTAGAACACAATAATCTCCTGTCTCCACAGCAATGTGGCTTCCGTCAAGGCCGTTCAACTCTAGACCACCTAGTATGCCTGGAATCGTCAATCCTGAATGCTTTTCTTGAACGGAGGCAACTTGTTGCTGTATTTTTTGATATAACAAAAGCGTATGATACAGCTTGGCGTAGGGGAGTTATAAACACCCTTTCAAATTGGGGCGTCGGTGGTAATATGCTGTATTTTATTAAAGGTTTTATGGATGAGCGTTCTTTTAGTGTAAGACTAGGAAACTCATTTGTCCGACACCAAAATTCTTGAGAACGGTATACCTCAAGGGAGTGTCCTTAGCTGTACTCTCTTTGCTGTGGCCATAAACAGCATCACTTCCTGCGTCAGAGCTCCTGTCAGATGCTCTCTATTCGTAGATGACTTTGCTGTGTTTGTCCCTGCCAGGAGGCTGGCTACTGCAGAGAGGTACCTTCAGCTCACCATCCACCGTCTTGAAGATTGGAGCAACCAAACCGGGTTTTCTTTTTCTCCTTCAAAGGACTAAATGTATAACTTTTTCTCGACTGAGGAACGTCGCTGATCCAACTCTTAGGATAAATAGAATAATAATCCCAGCGAGTCGCTGTGTGAAATTCCTGGGGTTGTGGTTTGATTACAGACTGACGTGGGTTTCGCACATTAAAGAACTTAAAGCGAAATGCCTAAAGAGACTTAACGCGATGAGAGCTTTAAGCGGAACGAAGTGGGGTGCAGATAGAAAATGCATGCTTCAGTTTTACAAGGCATATATTCGATCTTGTATAGATTATGGATCCCAGGTTTATTCTTCTGCCAAGCCAACAGCCCTTAAAATGTTGGACTCAATCCATCACTCTGCTATCAGATTGGCTACTGGAGCTTTTCGTTCCAGCCCCGTTGTAAGTCTGTTAGCTGAGAGTGGTGAGCCATCCCTATCTTTCAGACGTGTTCAATTGGCTATAAACTATTTTTTTAGTTTAAAATCAAGGCCAGAAAATCCGGCCTTTGAGGTAGTCCTCGACACATCGCTTGCTCCCTTGTACCACAATAAACCTAATGCCCCCGCACCTTTTGGCATTAGAATCCTGTTACATCTCGCAGAAGTGGACATGAGAGCGATTGATGTTGAAGTATGTCACGAGATGGATAGGCCACCATGGACAGTCAGAAACTCCCAATGTAATACTGTCGTTATTACAGTTGGACAAGCAAGATGCATCACTGTTGTCCACAAGCGCCTGTAGAGAAATTTTGTCATCCTGTTCACCCTGCGATGTCATCTATACGGATGGCTCAAAGAGTGAGGCAGGAACGGGTTGTGCCTTTATCACTTCCAATAGAGAGTACAAATTCTGCCTCACTCCTGAATCTTCAATATACACAGCAGAACTAACAGCTATCTTGAAATCGTTAAATATTGTATGTCCAAGAACAAATAGGGTGGTAGTGTGCTCGGACTCGCTAAGCGGTCTGCTGGCTATCAAGGACATGTACTCCAAACATGTCCTGGTTCGTAAGATCCGCTACGCTTTGAGCGAGATGATGTCGCGGGGGTATCGCAATTACGTTACTATGGGTACCTGGACATACCGGAATACCTGGTAACGAGATCGCAGATATGGCAGCAAAGGAGGCAATCTCTCTGACTCCATGTACTAGGCGATCAATCGCGTCCGATCTAAAGCCGATTGTAAAGTCACGTCTACAACATCAGTGGAATATATCGTGGGATCAAGTGACCAATAACAAACTTCGGCAGATTAAATACACAGTAAAGCCTTGGTCAGCTGCTTACCGCACTAACCGTAGAGAGGAGGTTGTACTGTGTCGACTCCGTATCGGACACACTCGCCTCTCTCACGGTTTCCTAATGAGTCGTGGTGATCCACCGCAGTGTGCGGAGTGTAACATGGCGTTAAACGTCAGCCACGTGTTGATAGACTGCCGCCTCTACGCCGGGCAGAGGAGAGCACATCGTTTGCCAGGCCGGTTAGATGAGTTGCTTGGTGACAAAGAAGATGTTTTAACAAAGCTCTTTAGTTTTCTGAAGAGCACCAAATTAATGTCCAGAATATGAGAGATATAGTACCTAATTAGTTTTAGTAAACATTTTAACCGCTAGTTTTAGGCAAGGGTGAGCCCTTTTACAGTTCACCCCTGAGTTGTTATTTAGTTTTAAGGCTCTTAACTAGCACCACCTAAGTGCAATCTTTTAAATTTCGTTAGGAAAATTTCTGTGTTTTAATCAAGGGTAAACCCCTTTACAGTTAAAAATTTCTGTGAGGTGAGAGACACCACTATCTTAATATGTAGGTGTCACGTAAGGAGACGGGCACATTTGTCCTTCTATTTATCTGTTATTTGTTATTGGTGAGGGTGGGTCCCTTTACAACCTACCTTCACTAACGTACCTGGTTTTAGCATTAGATTTTGTTATATTTATTATCGTTATTATTTATCTGACATATTCTAACTATCGGGCCCCTTTACAGCCTCTCGGTTAATTTTCTTATTTAGTTTTAGTCCTCCGTTCACTGCTGTTGTTTTTCTTATTGTCTTAATGTGATAATGTTATTTGACACAGCGATCCGCTATTTATTCCTTGCACTGATAACGTGACACCATATTTTAAAATGTAGGTGTCCGTTAACCCTACGGGCATTGATAACCTGCGTGTTTTATGCCCTTATTAAAAAAAAAAAAAGTTTCTACAAAATGGGTTGATTTTTACACATCTCTGTAATGGTTTTAATAGTTAACTGTTATCTTACAGTGTTAATATTATAGTTGTTTCTTTAAACTATTGTTATATTATTATACACTAATGCAAAATTGAATGTGTCTTTATAGAAGAGCTGTTTTTCTTGTGTTAAGTCAAATGTGTATGTTAAATACTGGACTTACTATCACGTAGTTGAGATTCATAAACTAAAGCAAGGTAATAATAACACAGTTAAGAAAAAAAGCATTAATTATAGATTCTGAATTCAAATATGTCTATGTTTTAGTCTAGTAGTTCATAATCTGAACATTTGAGTCTGTTTCAGTTAAACTTTTAATGGTATTTAAAGTCTTAAGTAAATAAATATTTTGTTAAAGGAATCAGAAGACAATTTATCTTTATCTTCAAACAACATAATTAGCCCTACAGTGGATTAACATCTAAACATATTAAAATATAAACAAATTAATAATGTTTTAATCACAAAAATATGGTATAAATTGCATTAATTGTAGAAAAAATTGTTGGTTGTTGCAGTTCCTGACAGAGTTGGAACACAGTGGGATGGGTCGTAACAAGGAACAGAGTGCCCGCATGTTGGATCATCTCGTGGTCAACGCTCCCAGGCTCATCAGGAACTACATGGAGCCCATACTCAAGGTGCTCGTACCCAAGCTGAAGGAGCCAGAACCTAATCCTGGAGTGGTCATCAGTGTGCTCACTGCCATCGGTGATCTGGCTGAGGTCTGTCATACGTTTGTAATTGTTTGTCTATAATCAGTTAACTATTTTTTATAAGATCTATATAGTCAGCTGGCCCAGACTGCCTGAACTGTTCTGTTCAGCTTCTTTACTCATTTATAATAAACTATAAATTTTGGTTATGGGACAAGAGTTCCTTTATATAATATATTACACAGTGTGGATTATCTAGTTTAATACACTATATTGCAGTATATCTTTCCACTTTTGATCATTTGTGTTGTATTAAAATGCAGATGGAAAGTAGAAGGAAGAAAATATCATAATATCTAGAGCATATAGCTCTATATATATATGAGGGTGGTTTGATAAGTCTGGTAGAAGTAGAATAAAATGTTGTTTTAAAGGCAAAAACTTACTTTATTTCTCAACATAGTCTCCTTGCAAGGCTATACACTAGGTCCTTTGAGTTTTCAATTTTTTCAACTCAATGTCAAACTTTGCAAATCCATTACAGCAACGGACACTTTCTCATTAAAATTAATTCCCACTTAAGCCAATTTTTCAAATTTGAGAATAAGATGTCACTCAGAGCCAAGTTTGGTGAATAGGGTAGGTGAGGAACCAATTTGAATCATAAGTTGAGCACTTTAGCCATTGCGGCTGTGTGGGCTGGAGTATTGTCCTGGTGAAACAGCACCTTCTTCCATGCCAATCTTGGTCGTTTTTTCAATGTTCAATGAGTTCCTGTTTCAAACAATCCAGCAGAGCAGCATAATAGGGCTCAGTTAGGGATCTGCCGTTTTCCAAATAATCTATCAGGATTATACTCTGGGAATCCCAAAAGACAGTTGCCATCACCTTTCCAGCTGACAAAACAATCTTCACCTTCTTTGGTGCAATCTCCCCACTTTTCGTCCATTGTTTGGTCTCTGGAGTGTGATGGTGTATCCAAGTTTCATCCACAGTTATGAATATGTGCAAAAAAGTCCTGTAGATTGTGCCTGAAAAGTTTGTGATTCTGAGTAGAAATGTTCTTTCGTTCCTGTCTTTGAACCAAAGTGAGTTGCAATTCTTTCAGTTGAGATGCCTACAATGTTAACTATCTCTCAAACTTTCAATCTTCTATCTTCCACTACCATATCATGCACTTTATCGATGGTTTCCTGTGTGGTGACTTCAACGGGCCCGACCAGAGCATGCTTCATCTTCTGTACTTCTCTGACCACGTTTAAACTCATTGATTCAAAAATAAATGGTCTTCACTGTTGGTGCAGAATCTACATGGACTTTATCTAACTCAAATTTAATCCTTCATATAAAAATGTTTAATGACCGCACAAAATTCATTTTTTTCCATCCTAAGGAACTAACTATGCAGTTTCCACTTCAACAGTCAACTAATAACAGCTGCCATTCGAAACTTTCTGTAAAATCCGTGGAAAAATGAGGCTTACCAACAACAGTGCAATTTCCAAAAATTTTCCACTCTTTCATACAAAGTTACCAGACTTATCAAACCGCCCTTGTATATAGGCAATATTTTTGTTACTGCCTTTATATAGATGGTTTATCCTACCTGTATACAGTGTACATGGCTATTATAAAAATTATATTTTGATAATAATTAAATATTTATATCACAAATTGTTTCTATAATAAAGTGTTATTTAGTCTATAGTTATGCAATCCACACAATTTATTGATTTTTGTATTAATCACATCTACTTTGTTTTTTAAGTGAAAAGAGAATGTCACAGTCTAAGAGTTGTAGTTGTGGACAAAAACTCATATTTCTGTATAATATATTTAATTTAAAAAACCTTAACCACAAATATTATGTGAGGTTTTTTGGTATGGGATGATTATAAATATGATGCCAGACGCTTGTAAATAACAAATTTTTTAAACTTAACCCTTCGTACGCGTTTAAGCGGTATATATCGCCGATCGTAATTTCCCCGTAGCGCGCTAAGCGGTATAATTCGTGGTATCTCTTAACAACGTATTATAAAACATTTCCGTACCACGAAATCCCGTCAGAATGTTCATGAATGCTTATTATGTCTTCCATTGTGATATTGGTGGAGCGTGACACATCAAAACAGCTGTCGTCAGTGACAACATCTGGTTTTTGTAGGCTGTGACCGCCTGCGCGCGCACTCGGCCTGCCGTCTCTACGCTCGGAGCGGGTAAACTCGCTCGTGAAAACGACAGCTGAACGTGCATTGTTTGTTTAGTAACCTAACAGTGGAAAGACTCACTTTATGAAAAAAGGGGGAAAGGAACAGCTAGGTGCGTCATGTGTTTGAAGAGAGGTCTGAGGAAAGAAACCATTTATCTTTGCAAGTCATGCAATGCCAATCTGCTGTCCATCCGGATGACTGATACTTGAAGTCTTCATCGATGACTGGAATTCCAGATAGATTGCGTCAGTTTGGTTGATCCCGGAAGGTGGGACTAGAAGAGTGGCGTCGCATCCAGCTCAGTGAGTGAATAGAGAGGCCTTTCTATTAATTTGTTGTAGATTTCACTTCTGAACTTTAAACTGTTCAACGCTTTTTTCTCTTCAGGTAGGCTGTTAAAGAGTTTCAATGCTGCTACGGGGAAACACTTTTGGGACTTTGACAGTCTACATTTCGGGATGTTCAACGCTTTTGCTCCTCTGGTGTTGTAGTTGTGAACGTCTTGTCTTTGGGTAAAATTTTGCTGGTTATTTTTTACGTACAACGAGTTTAAAACGTACTGCCCATATACTGTCAAAATTCCCAGTCGTCTGAAGATCGGACGACAGTGGTCCAGGTGTTTGGCAGATGTTAGGGTGCGCATAGCCTTCTTCTGGAGCAGCAATACCTCACCACAACATAGGGGCATGTCCCCAGAGAAGCAATCCATAGGACAGGTGGCTGTGAAAAAGTGCATGGTACACAATTTCAAGGTATTTTTCCGTAATTACATGTTTGAGTTTCCAGAGAAGGAAAACTACCCTGGAGAGCTTTGTGCAGATTTGCGTTATATGCTGATTCCAAATCCAGTTTTTTTTTTTTTTTTTTTTTTTTTTTCCCCCTTCTGAGGGAAGAGGACACTTTGTCCCCGCACTTAGTCCTAAAAGGACCTTTGCGCCTCCCTTACTTTAATTTGTACTCTCAAAAACCGAGGCTTTTGCAAAAACCAATCAGATTTAAGGGCTTCTGTTCTCTAATGTCCTTGGGGCTGAGGAGATATGCTCCCAAGTATCTTTTCCTAGTCTCTACGATGGCAGGACAATCCAACCAAATGTGCTCTGCTGACTCCTCTTCTTCTCCACAGAGTCTACATTCGCTGCTCCGACTAAGGCCTACCTTCAAAAGGTGCTTCCTCAGAGGGCCATGTCCTGTCAACATTCCTAATATCAGTCTTATATCCTCCTTATTCTGGTCTAGGAGAGCTGTCCATCCTTTTGCATAAGGAGAGATAAACATTTTGGATATTCTTAAACCCGAGGCTCTGCTCCAATTCTTGTATCTTGTCCTCTTTTCCCAATCTTTAACCCGAGCTTTAATGCTGGAGAAGGATATTCCACAACCTGGCTCAGGCCCCACCAATGTGGATTCTGCTCCCTTTTTGGCGAGGATGTCCGCTTTTTCGTTCCCATGAATTCCTTCATGACCCGGCACACAACCGAGTGTTACTCTGTTATTTGTTGCTAGCTCTGTTAGAGCATTCCTGCATTCCCAGACAGCTTTCGAGTCAATCGAACAGGTATCCAGTGCCTTCAAAGCAGCCTGACTATCAGAGAGTATTAGGTTATGATAATCCTTTTGTCCCCAACTGTGTGAGTCTTCTAGAACATGAATCTATTGCCATGACCTCCGCCTGAAAAACTGAGGCATGTCTTCCTAGGGGCACAGCCATGTCAACTCCAGGTCCATGTATTCCATATCCTGCCCTAGAGTCTAGGAGTGAACCATCGGTGTAAAACTTCAGGACTCCTTTTTTAGGGTAGGCCTCCCTTTTAATCCATTCCTCCCTACTTCCGATAGAGACCGTATATGGTTTTTCAAAGGAGTATTTCTTAACCATAATATCAGATACTTTGGTTAGCATTTCAGCCTCAGGAAAATTTTCCAATATCTTCATGTGGCCTTCTAGGGAGGTAGCATTTATTACCTTTGTTCCTAGTAGCTTCATTGCGCTCATCGCAGCTGTTCTCATCACTTCCTGACCAAGAGGAGTATAACCCAGAACCGCTTCCATTGCTAGTGTTGGACAGGAGCTCATTGCTCCCGTGATGCTTAAGCAAGCTAACCTCTGAAGACTCTGTAGCCTTCTTGCAGCTGTTGTTTGTTCGACCTTCGGCCACCACACTAGAGCAGCATATGTGACCATTGGTTTTACTATGGTTTCATAAATCCAATATATCATTTTGGGTTTAAGTCCCCATTTAAATCCAAAGAGTCTCTTACAGGCCCCAAGGGCCATTATTGCTTTGGATGTCTTGTTCCTAATATGGGAGTTCCAAGTGAGCTTCTCATCCAGGATTAAACCCAGATACTTCACTTCTTTTGTTTGGTTAATGCTGATTCCCTCCAGGACCGGTTTTGCTAGCTGGAATTTCCTTTTCTTGGTAAAGGTAATCATATTAGTTTTTGATGGGTTGATCCGCAGACCTTCCCCATGACACCAGTTGCTTATGAAGTTCAGTTCTGTTTGTATTAGGCGTTCCAGACTGCCTATGTTTTTCCCTTTAATCATAAGCACTAGGTCGTCCGCATAACATAGTAGCCTTATTCCCCTCTTCTCTGCTTTTCTTAGGAGATCATCCACTACCATCGCCCACAGGAGAGGAGATAAGACTCCCCCCTGGGGGCAGCCTCTTTGGGCCGTGATCGCAGCCGATTCATCCCGTACTTGGCTTTCACCTGTCTGCTTTTTAGGAGGGCTACTATCCATTTGACTACGTCTGGGGAAACTCCAAAACGTTCCATCGCAGTCTTCATGGATTGATATGCTACTCGGTCGAAAGCTCCTTCAATGTCCATAAAGACGCTGACTAGGGCTTCCTTTTTTCCAAAGGTATTCTCCACCTCTCTCACTAAACTGTGGAGAGCAGTGGTGGTTGATTTTCCTTCTATGTATGCGTGTTGTGTGTGGGACTAAGTGGGTGTGTTCCAGTAATATTACGTCCCTTATGTGTCTATTTATTATTTTTTCCATAGTTTTCACCATGAAGGAGGTTAGGCTTATGGGTCTGTACGAACTGGGTTTTGTTGGATCCCTGTCATTTTTTCGCAAGAACACCACTAGTGCTATCCTCCAGTTCTTTGGTATATATCCTAAGGCGAAACTGCTTCTAAATAGAATGCTAAGTTTAATATGTGTATTTAATAGAATATCCAGCCCCTCTTGAAGAAGGGCTGGAAAAACTCCATCCGCCCCAGGAGATTTAAATGGTTTGAACGATCTTATCGCCCATTTAATTCTTTCGTGTGTGAATAGTCTATTAGACAACTGTCTGGCTTTTGCCACCTCCCGACTGGATCCCCCCCCATATAGAGAATAAATATCCTCATTACGAGTTAGCTGACCCCCCGGGAAGTGTGTCTCCAGAAGTAGTTCTAAGGTCTCCTTCCTGTTCATTGTTAGGTCTCCATTGTCCTTTACTAGAGTCCCCATAGGATTTGTATGCTCCGTTTGGAGAGTTTTTTGAAGCCTGGATGCCTCGGGAAGACTGTTAATATTTTTGCAGAAATTCCTCCAGGTTCTTCTTTTATTTGTTCTAAGTTCTTTTTTATATTCATTTTGGGCCTGTAGATAAGGGAGCCAATCGTCTGTCCTTTTTGCCCATTTTAATAATTTCCTCGTTTTGTTTCTTAATGTTTCCAACCTCCCAGTCCACCACGGCACATCCCTCTTCAACCGGTTTTGCCTGGGAGGACAATTTTTTCTCATAGGCCTTTATTATAGCTTGCTCTACTATTTGTGCAGACCTTTCTAATTCAAATTCATTTTTCTGAAAGGGTCCTATTTCTTCCAACTCTTCTGCCAGGGACTCTCTGTAACCTCTCCAGTTGGTCGATTTAGGAACCCTGTGGGTCACGTATCTTTCCCCTATCTCCTCTATGTCGAACCTAATTGGACAGTGGTCCGATAGTGAGGCCTCCTTGGAGACGTGCCACCTTACTATATTTATGTTTTTGAGTCCTGTAGATAGGGTTATGTCTAGGACTTCTTTCCTATTTCTAGTTATAAAGGTTGGGCTTGACCCTCTATTCTCTAACACTAGATAATTGCTGAACATAAACTGTAGAAGTTCCTCACCTCTCTTGTTTGTGTTCGTGCTTCCCCAATCCAGCTTAGGATCAAGCCAAAAACCAAGCAGCTTAACAGCCTCCACATTATCTTCCGGATTTGTCCGCTTCAAAGTGCACAAGATCTGCTGGGTTTTATCTTCGTTTAATTTCAGCTTGTTTGCTGCAAACCACATTTTTGCCACAGACAGCAGATCTTCGGCATCTCTGAGAACTTCATCCATGCACCCTCCTCTTGAGACCAGTGTGGTATCATCAGCAAAAAGTAATGCCTGGCCGTTTAGTCTGAGGTCGTTGACCAGGATGATGAACAGCAATGGTCCCAGTACGGAGCCCTGTGGGACGCCGTGCATAATTTCCCTGATGCTAGATGTTGCGCCACCGATGGAGACTATCTGGCGTCTGTTTTCCAAGTAGTTTTTCCAGGGTCTGTAGAGCAATTTCCCTTATTCCATACTTCTTCATCTTATCAAGTAGGATTCTATGAGGCACACAGTCGAAAGCCTTACTCAGATCGCATAGCGTTAAGGCCAGCGAATCCCCATCCTCAAAGGCCCTGATAATTTCCGCAGACAAAGACAGAAGAGCAGTGGTGGTGGAGCGGTCTCTTCTGAAGCCATGTTGGTGATCTCCCAACAGAAGGTGAGATTCAAAGAAATTTGTCAATTGAGTTTTTAGAATTGTTTCTAGCACCTTAGACATTATCGGGAGGACAGAGATAGGCCTGTAGTTTGCAATGTCTTCTGCATTTCTTTTTTAAAGATAGGCACAGTACGTGCAACTTTCAATTTGGCAGGAAAAACACCCTGTCTAAGGCAGCTGTTTATAGCTGTACACAGAGGAACCGCCACAGTATCAATCACCGCCTTTAATACCTTGCATGACACTCCGTAGATGTCAGGGCTACTTGATGCTTTGAAGTTTTTAACAATTTTGACCACCTCTGATGGGGTCACCTCTTTCCATTGGCTCAGGCAAGGGCCCTGGCCATGCTCGGCATTTATAGTTCTAAAATTTAACGGGTCCTGTACTCCAGCTGGTATGCTTGACACAATTTCTTCTACAGTGTCGACAAAAAAGTTGTTAAAGGAGTCTGGACTCGAAGAACTGACAACTTTAGGCTTTTTAGATCTAGAGTCGTTAACCACTTCCCAAGCAGCCTTGCAGGGGTTTGGGGAATTTTCAATGAACTGTACATTGTGGGCCCTTTTTGCGTCAGTAACCTTCGACCTGTAGAGTCTGTTTGTTCTAAGATAGGTCGAGTAGAGTTTGATTTGTTCTTCCACTGACTTGGCAGATTTGTAGCGATCATGAACTGCAACCACAAGAGACTTAAGGTGACGCAATTTCGGCGTGTACCATGTTTTGTCCACAATTTTGGCAGTAGGCCTAGTTCTTTTACTCTTAACTCCACTAAGTGTTTTAGCTGGGAAGAGATTGTCAAATTCAAACATGAATGAGGTGAAGAATGAATTGAAACAGGATTCCGGTTCCAGAACAGTAGATTCAGGCATTTCCTTCCTCCAGTCCAGTTGTCCTAATTGCCAAGATAACAGGGGTAGCTGGTCATCTTTGACTGTCCTTTTAATAAAATTGTAGTCTTCATGCCATGAAGGAGGAGTTTTACCTTCAGATGTGGCTGAGCACGGATAGTGTAAGTCCATCACAACCGCGTCATGGTCAGCGACCATAGGGGTTACAACTGAGACATTATAGTCCCATGAGTCAATATTTGTAGCCATAGTGTCGAGACAAGAGTGACCTCTGGTAGGGAGCCTATTTGCCACAAATAGACCTTGGCTAAGCAGTAAGTTTGTGAAGTGTCTTTCCTCGGTGGATGGGGTTTCCAGATGTATATTGAAATCTCCGCAGACCACAATCTTCTTTTTTCTAAGAGAGAGATAACTCAAACAGTCCTCCAGTCGTTCTAAGAAGTCAATGAAATTTCCATTCGGAGAAACGGTACACCGACATCACGATAACAGAGCTATCCAAGAGCTCCACTGCCGCCAATTCCAGGGTTAATTCTTCACAAAATTGTAGAACATTTATTTCTTTATGTTTAACTGAGGAGTGTACATACACTGCAGAACCTCCATGTTTGCAGGCTTGACGGCAGTACACGCTAGCCAACGTTAAATTACAGAGTCTATTGTATAGCTCATACATTCCCGCAGCCAGTGCTCGGTAACACATAAAACATTAGGATCTTAAGTCCTCAATAAATAATGACAGAACATTTAGTTTGGTTTTCATACATTGAACATTTAATGTAGCTATAGCTAGGGTACTATTTACAGTTTCTGAAGGGTGTGTTTTTTGGCTTAGAGTTTTGTAGGCCTACGCCTTGCCCTAACTCATGAGTGGTTTTGGCGTTCTTAGGAATAAAAAACGCTTGAGCGTGACATTTTTAGGCCAACGGGGAGCCATCCATAACTGTATCCTTGTGTAGAAACTCTACACCTAATTTGAAGCTTTCGTTTACTCCTTTACTCTCCAATTTATCAACACTAAAAGCCATATTCGGAAAGGTTTTACTAACAAAGTCCTTTATATCTTCCTCTTTTGTTCCTTTGGCTACCTTTCCTAAATGGAACCATGCCTTCTTAGCTCCGAAGAACTTAGCAAGGTCAGGTGAGCTGGCAGTACCAACAAGGATTTTGTTTTTCTGTGGTCTCGAACCTTTAGAGCTGTTTTTGGACTTCGGTTTGTCATCCTTATGTAGGCTATTTGTTTCTACATTAGGCCTAGTGTGAGACTTTTCATTGAGTCGTTGGTGGTTTTGTGACACTGGTTGATTTAAGTTAGGCCTATTAGATTCTGGTTGAGCAGTAGAACCTAGGCCTATATTAACATTAATTTCATTCCTTTCAACAGAAAGGTCGTCAATTTGATCAGAGCTAATTGAGTTTTCACTAGGTTCATGAAATGATAAGCCTGTTTGTGCACTCGACTCCCGTTTATCAGAGCCTAGTCTAGGCCTATTACAGCTTTGGTCTACTTCTTTTTTAGTGTTTAGGCAATAGGCTGTGCCTATTTACTTTCGAGGCCGATTTAGATTTAGCTGTATTTCTTTTTAGAATCTCCGACATAAGCGGCGTCTTGATTTTCGAAAGTTTATCCACTTCAGATTTTTCGACCTGAGATTTGTTGAGGTAAGCGGCATGGTTTGTCGGGGTTACGTATCTCGGTTCCGAGCCCGCTGAGCTACTCGCTGGGGAGTTCGGTTCCGAGCGATTTGTTCCAGACTCTGGATCCCGCGATTTCACGGTTCCGAAGCATTTTTCCATTAGATGACTTAATTGGGCACTGATTTCCCTGTTCTCTTCTCCAAGCTTTTGTATTTTCTCTGACATCACTAGGTTAATTTTATTTATTTCACTAAGATCTGACACAACACTATTGAGCACCGTCGAACTATCACCAGCGAGCACAGACCAGTGATTCGATCCCGCGGCTGAGCCGTTCCCTGAACTGTTGAGCGAACCGATCACTACGCACTCGCGGCAACTTTCGCAGTACCACTTTATGCCTTGCATTTTAGAAATGAATTTAAAATGGTCGTAATGACTTTTAGAAATGTTAGCACATACAATATGCCACCATTTGGCGCAAGTTCCGTAGCACATTACGGCATTATGCCTCTCCTGTACGAGTTTTTGGCACGAGCCACACAGACACTTGATTGAATCCGGCGCCATCTTGCCGCGAAAAAAATCTGTTTTGAAGTCTACCACAGTCAAGCTCAATTCTAACTGTGCAATTTTCTAACTGTTTTGTGCCTTCTAATTTAATTTTTAACAGTGTAACAAATCCAAATTATTTTGTTTTAAACTAATATGTATCAAGTCTTAAAAAAATTAAATGAAAAAAAAATTAAAATTACTTGAAAACTTTTATTATGTATTATATGTATTTATGTAAATAATATAAAAATAATTTTTTAACATAACATTTGTTTTTATATATTATTTAACCAATATGTTCAATAAAAAAATTAAACTTTAGAAAAAATTAAAAATTAAAAAAAAATTCATTAAGCGTAACAGTAGCTATATAAAGAGATTCTTATCTTATCTTAGCTATTTCTACTGATTATTTAGCGTAGGAAGGGTTAAAAAAGTTTAGAACCTTAACACAAACGTATTAGTACATTTATTGTAATTAGGTTGAAAATAAAAATACCTGGCAATGTTAATTTTACAGTTATATTTAAAACTATGTTTTAATGTGCTAAAAAACCTCCTTTTTATTTATGAACAAAAGGACCCTTGTGAAAAGAATTGAGGTTATGAAAAACTAAATCTTATACTAATAAAGTTGTTTGTAAAGAACCTAATTCTGAAAATGTATGTTAGAAATGAAATAAGTTACAACACTCTTAATGTGGTTTTGATCATTTTAATTACTAATATAAGTACCCCATGAACTTGAGTATCAGCTTGGCTAATTGGTTATTCAAAGTTTACTCCACGAGCAGGTGAATGGTGTGAAGATCCAACCCTGGATGGGAGAGCTGTTGGCAATCTTGTTGGAGATGCTGGGAGATGCCAGCTCCCCGGAGAAGAGAGGAGTGGCTTTGTGGGCTCTCGGACAGTTGGTGGGAGCCACTGGTTTTGTGGTTCGCCCCTACAACCAATATCCTGCTCTACTAGATACTCTCATTAACTTCTTGAAAAACTGAACAACAACCCATCATAAGGTAATGGCATTATATATGAAAAATGATATCATGTAGTAAAAACAACCCTAACAAACAACTGTTAACAGTTTTTATTTTTTTTAATTTTGTATACAGTTATCTTTACATCTATTTTAAATACAAAAACTTAATCTTGAAAAGAACATATAAATATACATTTTTTTAACTAAGAAAATGACAACATTTTCAAAATTTCTAAGATGTTAAGCACTGCCTTCTACAATAACTAAGCTATTAAAATTTTGGCAATTTAAAACTATAAACTGTAGTAAAAACGTGAGTGCGTGCTCAGAGGTCTAGGATAAATTTGAACTTTTTGGACCACCCTAATATGCATGTATAAATAAACTATATATGGTAACTTGCTAAATAGTTTTATTCTTAAAAACACCTGAATATTTTTAATTTTATGTAATCTAACCAAGGGCAAGTCTAACGGGTATTTATTTCTTTTGTGATATCTATAAGCGTCTTGTCTATTTGAAAAGCTATTCAAATTTTCTACTACTTGAAGTAATAAACAATAAATATAGAGACTTTGCAAAAAACTGCTTTTGAAAATCATAGAGAATGTTTCTAACAGTGCATGTTATTTGAAGTTGACTGTTGAATTCTTGCTGTTGTTTATATAATTTTAAATTATGACATTGCAAAGTCTGTATTATTTAGACTTTTAGAAGGAAAATTAGAATGGCTTTACAAATATATAAGACGTTCATAGATTCCACAAAAGAAATAAATACCTGTTAGACTTGCCCTCATAAATTCATAATATTTGAAATTATAAAAATAACGTATAACGTCTTGTTATTACCGTTACAATACTGTTTATTTGCAAATTGATGTAGGGGGGTGTTACTTTTGAAAGGGTTATTATAAGAAAGCTCACTTTCAAAACTTTGTTATTGGGTGGTTTTGTATTTTACAATTAATTACTACTTCTAAGCTGCAAAAACATCCTATGTGGTGGTATTTATTTTTATACACTGCATCAATGGTGGAGATTGAATTGTATTCTTTCCCTGTTCTACCTAAAGTAAAATGTTCTCAGGCGTGAAACGATCAGAGTGCTGGGTCTGCTAGGAGCCTTGGACCCATACAAACACAAGATGAACCTAGGTCAGATTGACACTCAGGTTGATTCCACAGCTCTACTCTCCATGACAGACCTCAAATCTGAGGCAGAAGCCAGTCACGGTAAGGGTAATGCTGTTTTCAATTGATGTTTAATTTTAAAGATCCTTATCAATACACAAGGTATGTTCAAAATGTAAAGGGATTTTTCATCTACATTACTGTTGTCACCTTCAAAATAGTTCCCATTAGTTATTATGGACTTGTTTGTGCCAGCACTTCTTTCTATCCTTGAAACACTTCTCAAACTTGATCTTTGGGATAGCCTTTAGCTCTTTCAGTAATGTGCTTTTAAAATTGTGTATGCTCTTAAAACCATGCCCTCTTAGAGTTATTTTTATTTTTCTAAATAAACATTTTTTAAAATTTATTTTTATTGCTCTATGCATACGGCATTGAATTTACAGGTAGTATCCTTATTTACCATTTGACCTTGTAGCAAGAATTCACAATGCACTATACCATTAAAATCGAAGAAGACGGTGAGCATAACCTTCAAGTTCAACTGCACTTGTTGAGCCTTTTCAGTCTTGGTCCAGAATGCCTCCACTGAGATGATTGAGCCTTAGTTTTAATGTCATATCCGTAAACCCATGTTTCATCACCTGTTATAAAACATTTCAATAACTCTGCATCGTCGTTGACTTCTGTAGTGACTCCTGAGTAATTTTCATTCGCCGCTGTTTTTGTTCAAAATTCTAATTTTTTGAAAATGTTGCTGCCATAGGTTTTATGCCCAGAAATTTCGGGAAATTTCATGGCATGAGCCAATTGATATGCCAACATCATCATGCTCTTCTCTGATCGTAATACTGCAATCGTTTATAACCATTTATTCCACTTTTTTACGTTTTCATCAGTTGTTGATGGTAAATAAAAAAAACTAAATGAAAAATTCTTTATAACAGAGAAAGTTAGGCCCATGTGGCTTCTTAGACTTAACCTGTAACAACAAGAAATTAAAAAAATAAATTATATATTACCTCATGATTAAAAATCAAACAAATAGTTACATTTAAATAGCATGGAAAAATCAATAAAATATTTTAGCATGTAAATGAAAATTTAAAAATTATAAACTAACTACTTTTGTAAATGTTAAACGCATTAAATAAAATGATGCTTTTAATATTCTCATAAAACTAAACTAGTTATTATAACTAATCATTTCTAATAAATCCTAACTTTAATTTCCACACAATCTCACATTCAATCTTCTGCCAGTGACATGCCCAGAGCATCTTAGACCGGACCTGCCTGGACTAACTGTTTAAGATATATATCTTTTCGTTTCATCACAAACAGACTATTAATGGAAGTAATTGTTTGGGAATTCACTGGTGCATCTGGAGCATTCGTCATCTTCAATGTATATCTTTGAAATGTTACACCACTTGTAAACTCTTGTTTTACTTATAGCAGACTCACCATAGGTCTTTGTTAATATTTCTCACACTTTATTTCATTTTTCATACAAAATTTGATACAAATTCTTGATCCATTTCTTCATATCTTGATCCATAAGAACATTTTTGAGTTCATAATACACGTAAGCTTAGAAGCTGCCATTGAAAAAAAGTAAACAATAAATACAGCTGGAAATTGTATTATATATCAGGAGCATGAGTACCAACATAATAAAAGATCTTGACAATCGGGACACTACAAACTGTGAAACTTATAAATTCCCATTACTTTTTTAACTCACCTTGCTCACAGTGCTAGTCTTCAATGAACTGTTGAAATGTTTTAGAGCTCACCACAAGTGAAATGCTAGTAAACATGAGCTCTTGCTCATTGGAGGAATATTATCCAGCCATCGCCATCGCTACTCTGATGAGAATCATCAGAGACCCCACACTCTCTCAACACCACACTATGGTTGTTCAGGTCAGTGAATTAAAAGTTTTTAAGTTGAAAACAATCTTTGTTTATTCAATATTGTACATACTGTAATAATAAATGAATTTATGTTTAATGTTCTAATCATTGATTGTCTCTCTGTAGAGAAAGACTTCTATGCTCTCATTAACCCATTGAAGTAGTTATTTAGGCCGCTGCTGGTCAGGTTGCAGCAATTACTTTTTGTGAAAATATAAGTGCTTTGGTATTGGTATTGGTTATAGAACTTTTTATTTATGGCATTAGAGCATTTAAATATGAAATGTTGTTTTAAAATAAATGTTCTATAGTCTTATTTTAAATTGACTAAATTAAAAAAAGTCATCAAATTCTTTTCATGATACATACATAGTAATATTTTACATGGTTCACTGTTCTTTCTTTAGTAATTTACTAAAGTATAAAAAGCCTTAAAACAATTTTGCAAAACATCAAACAAAGGTACAGTGACACTTGGCATTGTCCACATATCCATCAGTATCACTTAAATTATATTCACAATCACTCTACACAACCTTATTAACTTTAGAATCATGTAAGTTTTCATAATCTGTAAACGATATGAAGTGTAAAAGAAAAGGCATAATGCAGTGTACAGCTGAGCTGTCAGGTCCTGAAAAAGCAAAAACAGCCAATACAAACCTACAAGTGTCAGGCAGAATACGAAAATGGAAATGAAATAATTAGGTTAATTTTTGCAACTGAAACAGTTAGGAACATCCAAACGATATCTAGTAGAAACACAGTAGACTAAGTAATATTAAATCCAGATCACACAATCAGCATGTCAGCTCCTAATTATTTTGGGAGCTCATGAAAATCTCCAAAAACATGAAACATCTAAGAAGACGCCACCAGTACAGTTATAAAAGCCAACACTTCTGACACTTCCTTTCCTCAATTCAACATTTGCTTCACTAGTTATTTTTAGCTACAAATAATTTTTAAGGGTAAGCTGGCACATTTATGTTTTATTAGTTGCTAAATAAGGCATTTTTAACAGAGTGTTGTTCTTTTTTTCTTTCTCTGTTTTGGGTATTCGTTATTGATTCATTATATGTATATACGAATTAAAAACCAGTCACATAGTTTAATATTGTACAATTTTAAATTTTGACTTGAATCAAGTCATATTGTGGTTTTTATTATAATAGTTTATTAATTTTAATTTGTCTTCTTTCTGCATAAAAAAATGTTGGGACAAACTTTTTGAAATAATAACCATTAAAAGAGGTATAAGAAAGTGTACCCTAGAATTAATAAGAGCTGAGCTAATAACAGTTCTGCATCAGGTGAATAGTGCAAGCCTATAGTGATGTGATACAATAATATTGTGCTGTCCTCACACAAAATAGTAAGAAAATATAAACTCTTATCAATTCAGATACAAGGATTTTACAAGCATCACTTCCCAGTACATTGTACTATTAATGTAGTTTAATTTTTCATTGCTAATATTCTATGATAATTAGTTATTTTTAGTATAGCCATAATTAGTTTTGAAAAGTACAGTAAAACCTTGATTATCGGAAATAATAGGGGATGGACACGTTTTGGATAACTGAAATTTTCCAGTAATGCAAGGTTATGTTAATATGAAGAACTTCTGGGAAATATACATAGATATAATCAAATTATAAAAATATACTACTATATTATACTACAAATATACTACCATATTATTTTAAAGTTTGTATAGAACATAAATAGTGTTTTAAAAAACATTCATATTCCACTGAATATAAACTTATTTTTTTGTGAAAAAATCAGATACAAGACTAAACAACACTTGCTACTGCAAGATGAGCACTGAGCGTGTTAATGGGGAAACAGGGTTGCTGCTTTCAGGAGTATTGGCGAGTGCGGTATTAATATACAAATATTAGATGTGAAAGAGGTGGTGATGGCTGTAAGGGGGAACATGTAGGGATGGAAGGATGGTGAGTCATCTACAGATAGTATAGCTATGACTAGGTGTGTGGCTAGTGGAAGCTCCAATGATATTGAGGAGGAAAGTTTTTATTTGCTCTTTTTTGTGAACATCGGCCCAGTGCGAGAGGTTGAAGTGATGTCCTCCGTTGATAGCCCCCACAGTGAATATTTTGTTTTGGGGTTGTCGCTTGCCCAATTTAGTTGTTCTTTCTGTAATTTCTCGATTCAAGGTTACTGAAACTGTTTTCACTACTTCTCAAGTTGTTTCCGATAATCAAGGTTTTACTGTACAATTCAATTAATTAATTTTATTTTAAATACACTTCACTACTACAAAATACGAGGGCTGTTTTTTTTTCAAGTTCCGATAGGCCATAAATAATAAACACATTGAGATAAAAAGATGATTTTATTACCAAAAGATTCGTAATTTCATACTTATTTTTCTACGTAGTCACCAAAAATGTTGAGGCACTTGTCCGTAGCGAGAGACCAAGCTTTCCTATACCCTCCTCGAAGAAGTCTGCCGCCAGTGAGCTCAGGTAGACCCTTACAGTTGCTTGAAGCTCTTCGTTGTCAGCGAAGCGTCGTCCACCTAACCACGCCTTCATTTCTCGAAAGAGGTGATAGTCACTGGGCGCCAAGTCAGGACTATAACGGCGGATGGTCGAAAACTTCCCATTTGAACTTTTGCAGAAGTTGTTTTGTGACATTGGCACTATGCGGTCGTGCATTATCGTGGATCAGGACCACGCCGGATGACAGCATTCCTCTCCGTTTGTTTTGTATTGCTCTCCGGAGGCAATGTAGAGTCTCACAGTATGATTCCTTTGTTATCGTTGTTCCCTGTTGCATGAACTCAACCAGAAGCACACCTTTTTGGTTCCCAAAACACTGTAGCCATTGTTTTCCTTTTGGTCAAAGTCTGCTTGAATTTTTTGGGCTTGCTAGGGGAGTGAGTGTGCATCCATTGCTTTGATTGTTCCTTGGTTTCTGGATTTTCATACAGGACCCAAGTTTTCAATCCCCAGTAACAAGTAGACTTTAAAAAACTGTCTTTCCTCGTTGTCATATCGCGTCAGAAAAGTTAGGGCTGACGCCATTCGCTTCGTTTTGTGATCCTCACTCAACATTTTGGGTACCCAACGGGCACACAATTTTCGGTACCCTAGCTCGGTGGTCACAATCTTGTACAAGGAAGACCTTGAAATGGCTGGAAATTCGGTAGAAAGTTCATCAATTGTAAACCTCAGGTTTCTCCCGGATCGCTTGGTCAACTCGTTCAACCAAACTTGCAGTAGCGACCGACTTGCGTCCTTGACCGCCTTCGTCATGGACGTCTGTTCGACCTTCAGCAAATAGCCTACACCATTTTCTTATCGCGCTATCACTCATACAGTGTTCACCATACACAACACTCATTCTGCGATGGATTTCAGCAGCACTACATCCTTCAGCTTGAAGGAAACGAATC